>NC_090870.1:61117302-61124802 GCF_036669935.1 Montipora foliosa
CCCTCTCATGTCCCGGTTCCTTAGTTTACATGTCTACCGCGTGCTTTGCCAAGTTTTGCCATTTATGTGCCACTCTGTGGTGTCGCCCCGCTCGTTTGTGTCTGTATTTGTTTCATTTTTGCTATTTTTACTGTCAAAATAGCCACGGATTTAGCCTGCGCGCAACGTCGGTATCCTTTTAACACCTCATGGATTAGGAGACCATGCTATTCAAGTCCCCAGTGAACTCAGTTGCCTATTTATGCAAACCTTCTCTGGTTTTCGGTCTTTTTCGCCAAGTTACAACTTCAAGCCGAAGCACAACACCATCAAGCGCCACCGGGCGCCGCGGCTGCCCAAGTTCAGGTTGGCGAGGTTATGTTTTTCCCTCTCATGTCCCGGTTCCTTAGTTTCCGTTTCCCACAACTTAGTATCACAAAAGCAGTCAGTGGTTGTATTGACGTTGAAAATGGTATACTATTTTTGTTGTGTGGCAGATGAGGCGACAGTGACTGAGCTTTTGGGAAAACCAGCTAAATACTCTGTAGCTACAGAACTTAGCAAACTTCCAGGTATGTTAATTTTGTCACTACTTTTCAATGATTGTCTGAGCTTTAATTGTTTCAAAAGAATTCTCTTGTACCAGCCCGGTTTCAAACAATTCAATATTTCTATTGGTCGATAAACTAATGAAGACCCTTCTTAAGGTTACGGTAGACCTTCGCGGGTGTCCTTTGCGATTTTTTTTTTAAATGCACTTTGTTAAGCGCAGCAGCCAAAAGCTATATACATCTTTCGAAAGGTCATGAAATGCACTTTCCGAGGAATATATTTTCTTTTTCACTTTATCTGATCGAAAAAAGAGCAGGGCCCGAGAACCTTGAGAGACCGATGTCTCTCGTATAGAATTTTAATGCAAAGGGAAGCCTTCTGTATGTCATTTACAAGGCGTTTATCGTCAAAACCGCGTGAGGCTTTTTTGATGTTCTGTTTGGTTGCTTCAAAAATTTGTGTCGAATATAACCAATCACAAATTTACCGATAAAGGTTACTTTGAAGGCCATTGCAGGAGTTCAGTCGTAAAAAAATGGAAATCCCTCACACTGTATTTTAGGTTGGCATCTTGGGAGTCCTCAGATCAAATTTCAAGACAATCCGTTGAATTTTCTTGCCCTATCAAATCGCTTAAAGAGGATACACTTGCGTAAAAACGAACTACCGGTAGGTTTTTTCGCTTCCAAAGTTTTACAAACATTTCACGCCTTCTGATCCACCACATTTCAACACGCAAATACGTAGATAACAACAGCCAATGGCAACACAAGAGATGTCCTGCAGTGTCCCTCGGGACGAACCTCAAAATTGTTACTATTGCGTTCGAGGTACGAGAACGCAACTCCTAATCATGGTTGGGTCTTCTGTGGGTTATTGGGTGTCCTGTGAAATTAGTAAGCGAGGCTTTTTTGAGATTGCATATTTAGGCTTAACTGTTAGCATTTCTAATGGGTTAGGGCTTTTGCAACAGTTAAATTATAACCTCAGTCTGCATTTTACCCCTGGTCTGCAGTCTGCGTTTTACACTGACCGTTACGTTAACACAACACAAAGACGTTAACCTCATTTTGACATTAAAATCCTTTATTATTGCCATAAAAATTATCCAGATATCCTCGCTAGGCTCTTAAGAAGCTCTTTATGTAAATTTTTCCGTGATTCCAACTAAAATTCCCAGGATTTCATTCCCTTCGGTGGGGGCCATTTCTGTCTCGCTCGATGGCGATTTTCAATATCACAGTATGTCATTTCAGCAAACCTTTGTTCATTTCAACCGATTCCAATAAAAACTGGCCATTGATTGTCTAATTTCATTAACATTCGATGTGCCAAATTTCTAAGGAAACGGAAGTAACGCAATTTCTCGACAATCCTTCCCTGAACGGCTGCAATTTTGCGGCCGCGGTGGAGGGGGGTGTGGGAAATGGGTTAAAAAGGAAATTCAATTTAATTCATTTTGTCAACAAGTTGATGGTTGGATGCTCTTAAAAATAACCGAGAAAATGATCCGAAGAAATGTTTTTGGCCAAAAAAACAAAGCCCCTGATTTTTATAGCGCTGATCAGTCTTCGAACGACTAAGCCCTGTAGAACGTCTATTGCATCAGCAAGGGCCTGTTTACATGGAGATTGGGTGACTCTTCTAGAAGGGTAACACTTGCCTATCATGCAAGGGTTACCCTTTCATATCATACCCTGCTTTCAGATCATTCCCTTGCCCAGATCATACCCTTGCAGATGATGAAATTCTCATATGCAGGCTTGGATCTTATTTTGGTTTCTCCGATACTGTACTACAGTGATTTTTCATCCTACTTAAGTGGGCGCGCGCAATCTGTCATCATAGGGAAAACTACATCTAATCCTCGCCCTGTACAGTTGGTGTTCCCCAAAGGTCAATTAATCCTTGGACCTCGTCTCTTCAGTTTATATGTTGCGCCCCTCCAAAATATAGTTGCTGCGAATAACCTCAACTCCATGTTCTATGCTGACGACTCGCAACTTTATATTGCCATTAAACCCAACTATCAATCCTCGGCATTAGTTACTCTGCGAAATTGTGTTAATGACGTTATAAACTGGAACACACAAAACATGTTGCTTTGTAACCCTGGAAAAACCGAAGTTATCCAATTTACCTCGAAACCCTGTCCTTTCTCAATTTTCGTTTGGTAACACGACTGTCTGATAAAGTAAGGGACTTGGGTATCATATTGGCAAGGACATGTCCCAAATTAACTTTAAACGTACTGTAAATGCTTTCGTTATTTCCCACGTTGATTATTGCGATAGTCAGTTCTCTATGGACTTCTACGGTTGAGCACGAAAAAATACAACGGGTTCAAAACATCGCAGCTCGTTTAATCACAGGAAGCAGTCGGAGAGACCATATTACCCCAGTGTTTAAGAACCTGCATTGGCTTCCTGTTAGGTCACGCATCACTTTTAACCTACAAAATTCTCAATAGACAATCGCCTAGCTATCTTACTTTGCTTATCAGTTCTTATAATCCAGTTCGTTCTTTATGTTCATCCGACCATTTACTTTTACAAGTTCCGAACGTCATGACAGCCACTTGTGGTCTAAGAACCTTCTCTTATTGCGCCCCTAAACTATGGAACAGTCTGTCTAAATCTTTTAAAAAGTCTAACACTCTAACTATTAAGAAGAAACTTAAAACATTTATTTTTTGCGATTATTTTAACCCTTAAGTAGTTATACGATTTTACTTATTTTTTCGTTACATAAGATTATATATATATATATATATATTAGTTTTTTAGCTTCCCGCAATAAGCGCATTGAGAATTTTAAATGCGCTGACAAATACTTTCTTGTAATAATAAGGCTGCGCCTCGTGAGTCCACAACATTTTGACCACTGTGATGACGAATATCGTTGTCGATAAGAGTACAGACAACGCTGAACCACTTTCGATTTGTTAAGTTCATGCCTTTCTCTGGCACTCGTTGCATCTGATCATAACAGATGATTTAACAGTCTTCTAAGGCATTGTCCTGCTGAGTAAGCTGAAGACCCTCTCAGAAGCAGCAGAGCTGGGCTGAATGAGGAGTAACTTCCTAACAAGTGAAGCCCAGTGTGGGAGGGTGTGACGACGTGCTGCCCACCATGCCAGTTTCTGCTCCTCACTCAACTCACTTTTGAGGGCAGCATCGCCATTGATAACTTCTCTGGCAACAGCCAAGGTGCAAGGGTAGTGGCCTTCCCCAACTGCTTGAGCAACAGCTGAAAGATGCTCATAGCATGAAAATATCAAGGAGCCGTCACCTTCAAGGCTGTATGTTGACTTAACAAAATGAATACCAACATCAACAATAGCGGCAAGCTCTAAGCGGAGATTTTGAAGGTCTTGAGGATTCTCAAAGATATCCAACAGATTTTGGCGGGTAGCAGGGGAAAGATTCACATTCTCTTCTAGAAACGGCAACACGTCACCAAAATAGTCGGACACCTGCTTGAACACCTCTTGCTTCCCTCCACCATGCAACGTGTATTGCTGTGGGACGTCATTGACTGTCCAGTTGTCTACCTCCAAAGTACTTTGTGAGCAGAGTCTGTGAGAAACTGCCAAGGCAAATTTGATTGTTTAGTGTTTGAAATGCTACATCTAGAAATTGCAACCTAATTTGAACGTCCAAACGGACTCCATACGTGCGAAACTTTTTGTTTCACTTGTGAATTATTTTTATGTCTTATTGTTTGTCTTAGTATTTATAGAACTTAGTTTTTATATTTTTTTGACTTGATACAAATGACGTTACGGTAACGTCGAAACGTCATCTATTTTTATTCAGCTTTTTAGCTTTTTAAATCTTAGAATGCTTTTAAGAAATATTGTCGCAATTTATCATTGTCAAATGTTTTTGTAAGTCACTTCTTTTCCGTATTAATACAATCATCGAAAAAATGACAAACAACTGAAATTGTCCATGAAAACACTGGACGGCAAGCCGACAAATGCCAAAAGCAAAAAAACAAACCAAGATGTAGAAAATTTAGTTACAACACAACGAAAAATAATGCAAAAGAAAGCAGAGCAGAAAGAAAAATACCACTGGAATGATAAGTCGCCCGTTACGAAAAAAAAAAACAGTGGTTAAAAAACCCACTGGAAAAGGAAGTCCTCGATCGAAATGCGACGGATCACGTAACTCCGAGGATTAGAGTATTGAAACTCTTTCACTGCGGTTGTTGAGTATACTCGACATAGGATTACGTTTACGTTAATATACTACATAGGATCAAAGTTAGGCAACAAGACGAACGGCTGTCCAAAGGTGAGAGAACTTCAAAAACCAAATCAATTCGATTTATAGTAAAGGTAGAAATTTGCATAAACTCAACAAAATTGCAGAAATTCTTGTAAAGAAAAGACTTACTCTATAGTACAAAAAGAGATCATTGACATGATAAATATGCTTCGAACCTTAATGGAAGCGCTTTCCAGCTACACGTTGTTACGTTGGAAAGCGTTTATTCAAGAATGCCGGAGTCAGCCTAATTTGAAAAGCACTTGTAACATGGGTCCGCAGCAATTGGCTCCAGCTGTTGCGGTGTCCCTGCCCAATTTAAGTTACTATTGGTGTATTGTATCTTCGTATTCTCAGTATTTGTATAGCTTCAGTTTATTTTTTCTTTATTTCTTCAGGGCAAAGCTAATAAAAAAAATAAATAAATAACAGGTCAACTCATCTCTGAAAATGGCGATCGCGGGTAAGGATACGGAAACCCAGCCAAAGTGCTCATATACAGAGGACGACGATGTAAAACTATTTTCCAAGGTAGACGATTATTTGAGGAAATGTGGAAAGAAACAAGTTTGTTTATCAAAGACATTCGATGGACCCCGAGATTGCTTTCGGTAATTACAGTGAAGGTGGAACACCTTACTTAACATCAAAAATAAAGAAAACTTCGAACGGCAAAAGAAAGATTAGACTATGCAAAGATGATATCGAATGCAGAGAGATTGGTCAAGAAACGAAAACGAGAAGCGGATCCCGACCAACCGAAAATGCCAAAGTCGGCTTATTTGTTATTTTGCGAAGAGAAACAGCAGCGTTTAGCGGAAAGATATCCATCCGTAGAAAGCAGGGAAATAGTAGCTCTGTTGGGCAAAAAATGGAAAAAAACTTTCCGAAGAAAAAAAGGAGACTGGAAGACAGAGAACAATGGGAAGAAAAAGCAAAAGAAGACTTAAAACTTTTTATTCAAAAAATGAAGAAAAGTCAATGATCATGAGGTACTTTGTTATTTATGTTATGCAACACCATGCCACTTCAACAAAGTTTATCATTATGAGAAATAAACGAATATTGCGGTCCTTTTGCCTGAAGACCTATTCATCCGAACTGAAAACCCATATGTCCAAAATGAAACTCCATTCGCCCGAACTAGGTAGTAGGCTTTTTGCATCTCAAAAATATCTTAGTCAGTCTTGGGATGTTCATGCAAACTTGGAAAGACGGTAACGTGTATCAAATAAGGCACAAAATGGTACCCTTTTAGAGTTCCATAGACCTTTTTTTTTTTTTTTTCACCTAAAACTATGCATGGGAAACATTCATTTTCCATAGTTTCTCAGCCAAAAATTAACACTACAGGCATCGGAAAGGATACAGGAAAGGATTTTAGTTCATTGGATGGAATTTTAAGCCTTAAAAATTGCTGAAACGGTACGATTATTTTCGTTGCGTGGTATTTGCGTAAATTTCAGTATCACCCAACGAGAATATAGTTCGAAACCACTTAAACACAGCATTGTTAAACGTATTTTAGTATTTAAATGGTAGATATAGACATTTTATCCCCTAAAAAAAGTTTTCATCTGTTCGGATTTCCAAGCTGAAAGTCCAGTGATCCGAAAATTATAGGGATCAAAACTTACCTTTTCGAAAATTTTAGCCAGAAAAAAGGCTCCCGAAAATTCTAGGTGACCTTTTAGGGTAAAAATCCGTTAAAAATGGGCAATTATACCACTTTTCAGATGTTCGAAAATCCTAGGACAGGCCGGCAAGCAAGAAATTTTACAACAAATGTTCCGAAAATTCTAGATCTCAAATCGTTTTTCGAACAGATATTTTCCGAAAATTGACGTTGGGTGCCCCCGAAATTTGCCTCGTGGACTTGTTGTTGCACATAATGCTGTTTTCCCTCAAAACATTGGCTGTTTTCGCTCCAAACCTTACATATGTACCTTGATTACATGTGCAGCGAATTATTTTATCCTCTGGAATTTGGGTGGTTTTTGGGCCGTTGGCAAAACCAGGACCGGATCGGATTGGATCGACAAAACTCGGACCGGATCAATAACAAAGTTCCCACCCAAAGTAGGCACATGAAATCCCTGGGTCATCAGTTAAGGTTACTTCCCACCTTCGCGGGAATCCTTCAGGAAACAGTTCGTACGCGCGCTAGTTTAAATAAAATTATAATAAACTATACATCAGAAGAAAGCTTAGTAAATGTAGTTTACCATAAAAAAATTGTTTAAGCGAGTTTTTCTTTTGGTAAGTGTCAGGATCAGAGCCGGTAAGACGTGAAACCGCCAAGGATTCTTCTACTGAATTTATCGGGAATTAGTCTCCTTCGCAGCCGCTCGGGCCGGAGGCACGCAACGCTCCCCGTCCCCTCGCGGAACGGGGACCGTTGCGTGACTCCGGCCCGAGCGGTTGCGAAGGAGACTAATCGGGAATCGGATGCCGCAGCACGAGCAAAATCACTGCACAATGTTATTTACAAGGCATCAATCAACATCATATCATATCATATCATACATCTTTGTTTACCCTCGGATTTTTAGAGTAGCTTGGTGTAGCTAATATCTCCGAGCATTTACCCTCCCAACCATGATACACCACAGACGACAGACCACAACACCGGGAACTACATGCCCTACAAACGTTTGTCAGGAAATTCCGATATTTTAAAATATTTTCCCGTGGC
>NC_090870.1:61134802-61144802 GCF_036669935.1 Montipora foliosa
ATTCAGCTTATATTTTTGTTGTCGGGGTTGTTGGAGACCTTGTGTTTAGTGTGTGACAGTTACATACATACATACTTTAATTGACCACTTTCCATATGGGCTTTTCAGAGCCATTGAAACACAATTAACGAAATGACAGAACGGTAACAACAACAACTATTAAGAATCCTGACTGGCTGGAGGCAAACCAGTTGGCTATTTACAAGTGTAGCAGGGAAGTTGAACCAGGGACGTTGAACCAGAGACTACCAGGAACAAATTCAACGAATGGTCAGAACGTGTCTTGAACCCAGGATCCCCGGATCTCAAGGCAAGCGCCCTAACCACTGGGCCGCACCACCACACGAACGAGTAAGATCACATCATCAAGAGACAGTGAATGTCATTTTAGTTATGTTATTCTGGTTGACATATGGTTTCAAGATTAATAGGCATAGATTTTATGATTTTCATATACTCTAATGATCAGTCCATAATGCAACCTTGAATGACCTTAAGTACTTAGCCAATCTGAAAGTGGATGTTGTCATTCATCCAGATTCAATTAAAGTGAGGAAATTTGAAATCTTTTTCTGAACTACCATGTGACAAACTTCACTGATAAAGACTGATGGTTTCAGTGGAAATTAACGTCTGTTAATAATTAAGACCAAAATTCCAGAAAAAGATTTCAACTTTCCTTACTTAGCCAATCAATGCAGAGAATACAGTATATTAATTGAAACTTCGCTTAGAGTCTTCAGAGTAGCTCGTTACACACCCGTTGTAACAGAGTGAAGATGCAAGAAGAATGAAATAGTTAAGCTCGGTCGACCTTATGAATTGAGTATCGTTTGTTAGAGTGTTATCCCCAGTAAGCCGAGCAGAGTTTACGATGTGTGTGTGATGTTATTCCTTGTACAAAGGAATCCAGAGCTCACTGTGAAAATCTTCATTGAAACCCTCACAAACATGAAGCGCAAGGAACTCATTGCCGAACTGGAAAGAATGTTTCACTTCTCTTGGATCGATCACATCGATAATTTCAAACCGTAGTTTAAACACCCATGGGACAATTTGAAAGCAAATTAAGTGGCTTTCCAGCTCTCTCTCCTTCTCTTCCCTCCCCCCCCCCCCCCCCACCCCCTTTCTATCTTTGAAAGATATCAAGGCTTTATAGATCTGAGTAGATAGTAAACCAACTAAGAGGAATTCCTCTTATACCGTATGCCTGCAACTTTGTAAGGAGAATTTCGTGTTCAACTGTGTCAAACGCCTTAGAGATGGCAAGGAATATTCTGCATATTAAGACATTGTCATCTATTGCTCTTTTCACGTTTTCCGTTATTTCTGCTAGAGCTTGCTCTGTTGACCTTCCCTTCGAAACCCAAATTGACATTCGTTCAAAATTTTATACTTTTTGACGTAAGTTATCAGTTGCTTGTAAACTAGTTTTCAAGAATTTTCCCGGTGGATATCTGGGATATCTTCAATTTGTCTGGCACAATTCCTTGTTAAATGGATTGTAGGTTGATGTTAAAGCCTTACCTATAAGCTCAACGGAAAGCTTAATGTATCTCCTAGGAATAAAAAATGTTAGCCGCTTTATTGACTGTTAGGGCTAATATATATATCGCGTCCCTTACTTTGTAAACCAAATACAGGTTACTAGTCAAAACGCCGCCAAGAAAGGAATTGCATGTATTTTTTCAGTAGTATCTGAATTGGCAATGCGAAAGGTTACTTTGAGTAATAGCAGGAACCCATGAGTACCCATGGGCTCCTGGTAATAGATATATTTCACTAAAGATAAGCTAATGTATCAATTTTGCAGTGTATCGTAATATTTAAGATAGTACCGTTCTTCTTTGTCTTCTTAGAAACATATTGTTTAACATTTAAGTAAAATCGATTTGTAATCTACTTAGGTATTTTATAGTATTTTTTCACTATTTCCATCAGAGCTTAAAAATTATAAAACTGATTAGCTTTTTGTCAAAGTAGGCCAGCGTGGATAAATAAAGTTGAACTTTTTTATCTTAACTTATCTCTAGTTTCTGCTAGCATCCCAAGGACCCTCTGTACCCGCTCACCATAACCTGCCTTGTTGGCCGGGATATATTTTATCCCGGGATTATTTAAACACGCGCGAGTGTAAAGGATATCGCTTTTAGAACTTTTTTTCACCTAAAACTATGCATGGGAAAATAACACAAACCGAGCGGTGATAAACATTGTATTCCAACTGTGCTGCAGAAAGGTTCAACCACTGCAAGCAGCAGGCCAGCCAGGCACTCGTATGGAACCTTGCCTCTGTCCCCTAACCAGACCTTCCTTCACCGCAAAGAGTATGGTTGGAAGGTAGAGAACGACCAGTGGATACCGGTAATGACGTATTTACCTCCTGCGCTAGATGCCATCATTGAGTTTGTCAGGTGTGGCGGGCGACCCCGGGAGATTTGACAGTACATCCTTTCCCGTGGGTGAGGAATGGTTAAAGATTTGACATAAACCCAAGTTCCCGAGTGTGGGGTATTTGACAAAATCTACAGGAGCCTGGAGCCTAGTCCCGCCATCTTGAAATTATACCCAGAGCTCCTTGGGTATGATCGTATAAAATTTGCCCGTTAATTTCTGAATATTCATTATTTATTATCGCGTTGGACTTAAAAACCTCGTGAAAAGGCGCTTGGGAAATGCCGCTTTTCAAGGTCTGGGATACAAGAAGACGTAAAAGAAAGGCTGTGGCAGCGAGGCGATTTCAAACATTTCTCAAAAGAGATGAGTGTTTTGATCTCAGTGTTATTATCGTGAACGATTGATAGTCTGAGTATCAAAAGACAGCATAAATAAGGTACTTGAAACATTAACTATTTTGTCTTCATTTCATATCATCTTTGCATCTTCCAATATTTCTTTTGCCCTTCGACTTTTTCGTACTTTTGATGTTAAGGTGTTTTGAACGTTTTTAAGTCTAAATTAAAGACATTTTTATTTAGAGCACCTTACCCTATGAAAAGCTCGTGATATACATATATATATATATATTAGTCTTTTTTAGTGTTTTTATTATATCCAGAATTGTAAATAACTATTTTGATTTTTTAACCTTGTTTTTTAATTTTTTTACTTTTTTTTTCCGAAGAAAACAAGGCAAAGTACAAGGCTATGTACTTAGAAAATCAGGAAAATTACACATACCAAACGGCACAGTACTATTTGGAGAAATATCCAAATGAAAAACCTCCGATGGAAGCTTTTGACGTGTGGACAAAGGAGAAGGGGGCGGAATTAACACAACTTTATCCAGATATCTCTAAAAAGAAACTTGAGAGCAAGTTGCAGAAATATTGGAGGAGACTGGAAGACAGAAAACAATGAGAAGAAAAAGCAAAAGAAGACTTAGAACTTTTTATTTAAAAAATGAACAAGAAAAGTCAATGATCATGAGATACTTTTGTTATTTATGTTATGGTATGCAAACTTGGCAAGACGGTAATGTGTACCAAATAAGGCACAAAATGGTACCCTTTTAGAGTTCCATTGACCTTTTTTTCACCTAAAACTATGCATGGGAAAATAACACAAACCGAGCGGTGATAAACATTGTATTCCAACTGTGCTGCAGAAAGGTTCAACCACTGCAAGCAGCAAGCCAGCCAGGCACTCGTATGGAACCTTGCCTCTGTCCCCTAACCAGACCTTCCTTCACCGCAAAGAGTATGGTTGGAAGGTAGAGAACGACCAGTGGATACCGGTAATGACGTATTTACCTCCTGCGCTAGATGCCATCATTGAGTTTGTCAGGTGTGGCGGGCGACCCCGGGAGATTTGACAGTACATCCTTTCCCGTGGGTGAGGAATGGTTAAAGATTTGACATAAACCCAAGTTCCCGAGTGTGGGGTATTTGACAAAATCTACAGGAGCCTGGAGCCTAGTCCCGCCATCTTGAAATTATACCCAGAGCTCCTTGGGTATGATCGTATAAAATTTGCCCGTTAATTTCTGAATATTCATTATTTATTATCGCGTTGGACTTAAAAACCTCGTGAAAAGGCGCTTGGGAAATGCCGCTTTTCAAGGTCTGGGATACAAGAAGACGTAAAAGAAAGGCTGTGGCAGCGAGGCGATTTCAAACATTTCTCAAAAGAGATGAGTGTTTTGATCTCAGTGTTATTATCGTGAACGATTGATAGTCTGAGTATCAAAAGACAGCATAAATAAGGTACTTGAAACATTAACTATTTTGTCTTCATTTCATATCATCTTTGCATCTTCCAATATTTCTTTTGCCCTTCGACTTTTTCGTACTTTTGATGTTAAGGTGTTTTGAACGTTTTTAAGTCTAAATTAAAGACATTTTTATTTAGAGCACCTTACCCTATGAAAAGCTCGTGATATACATATATATATATATTAGTCTTTTTTAGTGTTTTTATTATATCCAGAATTGTAAATAACTATTTTGACTTTTTAACCTTGTTTTTTAATTTTTTTACTATTTTTTTCCGAAGAAAACAAGGCAAAGTACAAGGCTATGTACTTAGAAAATCAGGAAAATTACACATACCAAACGGCACAGTACTATTTGGAGAAATATCCAAATGAAAAACCTCCGATGGAAGCTTTTGACGTGTGGACAAAGGAGAAGGGGGCGGAATTAACACAACTTTATCCAGATATCTCTAAAAAGAAACTTGAGAGCAAGTTGCAGAAATATTGGAGGAGACTGGAAGACAGAAAACAATGAGAAGAAAAAGCAAAAGAAGACTTAGAACTTTTTATTTAAAAAATGAACAAGAAAAGTCAATGATCATGAGATACTTTTGTTATTTATGTTATGGTATGCAAACTTGGCAAGACGGTAATGTGTACCAAATAAGGCACAAAATGGTACCCTTTTAGAGTTCCATTGACCTTTTTTTCACCTAAAACTATGCATGGGAAAATAACACAAACCGAGCGGTGATAAACATTGTATTCCAACTGTGCTGCAGAAAGGTTCAACCACTGCAAGCAGCAGGCCAGCCAGGCACTCGTATGGAACCTTGCCTCTGTCCCCTAACCAGACCTTCCTTCACCGCAAAGAGTATGGTTGGAAGGTAGAGAACGACCAGTGGATACCGGTAATGACGTATTTACCTCCTGCGCTAGATGCCATCATTGAGTTTGTCAGGTGTGGCGGGCGACCCCGGGAGATTTGACAGTACATCCTTTCCCATGGGTGAGGAATGGTTAAAGATTTGACATAAACCCAAGTTCCCGAGTGTGGGGTATTTGACAAAATCTACAGGAGCCTGGAGCCTAGTCCCGCCATCTTGAAATTATACCCAGAGCTCCTTGGGTATGATCGTATAAAATTTGCCCGTTAATTTCTGAATATTCATTATTTATTATCGCGTTGGACTTAAAAACCTCGTGAAAAGGCGCTTGGGAAATGCCGCTTTTCAAGGTCTGGGATACAAGAAGACGTAAAAGAAAGGCTGTGGCAGCGAGGCGATTTCAAACATTTCTCAAAAGAGATGAGTGTTTTGATCTCAGTGTTATTATCGTGAACGATTGATAGTCTGAGTATCAAAAGACAGCATAAATAAGGTACTTGAAACATTAACTATTTTGTCTTCATTTCATATCATCTTTGCATCTTCCAATATTTCTTTTGCCCTTCGACTTTTTCGTACTTTTGATGTTAAGGTGTTTTGAACGTTTTTAAGTCTAAATTAAAGACATTTTTATTTAGAGCACCTTACCATATGAAAAGCTCGTGATATATATATATATTAGTCTTTTTTAGTGTTTTTATTATATCCAGAATTGTAAATAACTATTTTGATTTTTTAACCTTGTTTTTTAATTTTTTTACTTTTTTTTTCCGAAGAAAACAAGGCAAAGTACAAGGCTATGTACTTAGAAAATCAGGAAAATTACACATACCAAACGGCACAGTACTATTTGGAGAAATATCCAAATGAAAAACCTCCGATGGAAGCTTTTGACGTGTGGACAAAGGAGAAGGGGGCGGAATTAACACAACTTTATCCAGATATCTCTAAAAAGAAACTTGAGAGCAAGTTGCAGAAATATTGGAGGAGACTGGAAGACAGAAAACAATGAGAAGAAAAAGCAAAAGAAGACTTAGAACTTTTTATTTAAAAAATGAACAAGAAAAGTCAATGATCATGAGATACTTTTGTTATTTATGTTATGGTATGCAAACTTGGCAAGACGGTAATGTGTACCAAATAAGGCACAAAATGGTACCCTTTTAGAGTTCCATTGACCTTTTTTTCACCTAAAACTATGCATGGGAAAATAACACAAACCGAGCGGTGATAAACATTGTATTCCAACTGTGCTGCAGAAAGGTTCAACCACTGCAAGCAGCAAGCCAGCCAGGCACTCGTATGGAACCTTGCCTCTGTCCCCTAACCAGACCTTCCTTCACCGCAAAGAGTATGGTTGGAAGGTAGAGAACGACCAGTGGATACCGGTAATGACGTATTTACCTCCTGCGCTAGATGCCATCATTGAGTTTGTCAGGTGTGGCGGGCGACCCCGGGAGATTTGACAGTACATCCTTTCCCGTGGGTGAGGAATGGTTAAAGATTTGACATAAACCCAAGTTCCCGAGTGTGGGGTATTTGACAAAATCTACAGGAGCCTGGAGCCTAGTCCCGCCATCTTGAAATTATACCCAGAGCTCCTTGGGTATGATCGTATAAAATTTGCCCGTTAATTTCTGAATATTCATTATTTATTATCGCGTTGGACTTAAAAACCTCGTGAAAAGGCGCTTGGGAAATGCCGCTTTTCAAGGTCTGGGATACAAGAAGACGTAAAAGAAAGGCTGTGGCAGCGAGGCGATTTCAAACATTTCTCAAAAGAGATGAGTGTTTTGATCTCAGTGTTATTATCGTGAACGATTGATAGTCTGAGTATCAAAAGACAGCATAAATAAGGTACTTGAAACATTAACTATTTTGTCTTCATTTCATATCATCTTTGCATCTTCCAATATTTCTTTTGCCCTTCGACTTTTTCGTACTTTTGATGTTAAGGTGTTTTGAACGTTTTTAAGTCTAAATTAAAGACATTTTTATTTAGAGCACCTTACCCTATGAAAAGCTCGTGATATACATATATATATATATTAGTCTTTTTTAGTGTTTTTATTATATCCAGAATTGTAAATAACTATTTTGACTTTTTAACCTTGTTTTTTAATTTTTTTACTTTTTTTTTCCGAAGAAAACAAGGCAAAGTACAAGGCTATGTACTTAGAAAATCAGGAAAATTACACATACCAAACGGCACAGTACTATTTGGAGAAATATCCAAATGAAAAACCTCCGATGGAAGCTTTTGACGTGTGGACAAAGGAGAAGGGGGCGGAATTAACACAACTTTATCCAGATATCTCCAAAAAGAAACTTGAGAGCAAGTTGCAGAAATATTGGAGGAGACTGGAAGACAGAAAACAATGAGAAGAAAAAGCAAAAGAAGACTTAGAACTTTTTATTTAAAAAATGAACAAGAAAAGTCAATGATCATGAGATACTTTTGTTATTTATGTTATGGTATGCAAACTTGGCAAGACGGTAATGTGTACCAAATAAGGCACAAAATGGTACCCTTTTAGAGTTCCATTGACCTTTTTTTCACCTAAAACTATGCATGGGAAAATAACACAAACCGAGCGGTGATAAACATTGTATTCCAACTGTGCTGCAGAAAGGTTCAACCACTGCAAGCAGCAAGCCAGCCAGGCACTCGTATGGAACCTTGCCTCTGTCCCCTAACCAGACCTTCCTTCACCGCAAAGAGTATGGTTGGAAGGTAGAGAACGACCAGTGGATACCGGTAATGACGTATTTACCTCCTGCGCTAGATGCCATCATTGAGTTTGTCAGGTGTGGCGGGCGACCCCGGGAGATTTGACAGTACATCCTTTCCCGTGGGTGAGGAATGGTTAAAGATTTGACATAAACCCAAGTTCCCGAGTGTGGGGTATTTGACAAAATCTACAGGAGCCTGGAGCCTAGTCCCGCCATCTTGAAATTATACCCAGAGCTCCTTGGGTATGATCGTATAAAATTTGCCCGTTAATTTCTGAATATTCATTATTTATTATCGCGTTGGACTTAAAAACCTCGTGAAAAGGCGCTTGGGAAATGCCGCTTTTCAAGGTCTGGGATACAAGAAGACGTAAAAGAAAGGCTGTGGCAGCGAGGCGATTTCAAACATTTCTCAAAAGAGATGAGTGTTTTGATCTCAGTGTTATTATCGTGAACGATTGATAGTCTGAGTATCAAAAGACAGCATAAATAAGGTACTTGAAACATTAACTATTTTGTCTTCATTTCATATCATCTTTGCATCTTCCAATATTTCTTTTGCCCTTCGACTTTTTCGTACTTTTGATGTTAAGGTGTTTTGAACGTTTTTAAGTCTAAATTAAAGACATTTTTATTTAGAGCACCTTACCCTATGAAAAGCTCGTGATATACATATATATATATATTAGTCTTTTTTAGTGTTTTTATTATATCCAGAATTGTAAATAACTATTTTGACTTTTTAACCTTGTTTTTTAATTTTTTTACTTTTTTTTTCCGAAGAAAACAAGGCAAAGTACAAGGCTATGTACTTAGAAAATCAGGAAAATTACACATACCAAACGGCACAGTACTATTTGGAGAAATATCCAAATGAAAAACCTCCGATGGAAGCTTTTGACGTGTGGAC
This sequence comes from Montipora foliosa, assembly GCF_036669935.1. NCBI lineage: Eukaryota > Metazoa > Cnidaria > Anthozoa > Scleractinia > Acroporidae > Montipora > Montipora foliosa. The sequence goes on from NC_090870.1 coordinate 61,143,528, forward strand.
AAAGGAGAAGGGGGCGGAATTAACACAACTTTATCCAGATATCTCTAAAAAGAAACTTGAGAGCAAGTTGCAGAAATATTGGAGGAGACTGGAAGACAGAAAACAATGAGAAGAAAAAGCAAAAGAAGACTTAGAACTTTTTATTTAAAAAATGAACAAGAAAAGTCAATGATCATGAGATACTTTCGTTATTTATGTTATGGTATGCAAACTTGGCAAGACGGTAATGTGTACCAAATAAGGCACAAAATGGTACCCTTTTAGAGTTCCATTGACCTTTTTTTCACCTAAAACTATACATGGGAAAATAACACAAACCGAGCGGTGATAAACATTGTATTCCAACTGTGCTGCAGAAAGGTTCAACCACTGCAAGCAGCAAGCCAGCCAGGCACTCGTATGGAACCTTGCCTCTGTCCCCTAACCAGACCTTCCTTCACCGCAAAGAGTATGGTTGGAAGGTAGAGAACGACCAGTGGATACCGGTAATGACGTATTTACCTCCTGCGCTAGATGCCATCATTGAGTTTGTCAGGTGTGGCAGGCGACCCCGGGAGATTTGACAGTACATCCTTTCCCGTGGGTGAGGAATGGTTAAAGATTTGACATAAACCCAAGTTCCCGAGTGTGGGGTATTTGACAAAATCTACAGGAGCCTGGAGCCTAGTCCCGCCATCTTGAAATTATACCCAGAGCTCCTTGGGTATGATCGTATAAAATTTGCCCGTTAATTTCTGAATATTCATTATTTATTATCGCGTTGGACTTAAAAACCTCGTGAAAAGGCGCTTGGGAAATGCCGCTTTTCAAGGTCTGGGATACAAGAAGACGTAAAAGAAAGGCTGTGGAAGCGAGGCGATTTCAAACATTTCTCAAAAGAGATGAGTGTTTTGATCTCAGTGTTATTATCGTGAACGATTGATAGTCTGAGTATCAAAAGACAGCATAAATAAGGTACTTGAAACATTAACTATTTTGTCTTCATTTCATATCATCTTTGCATCTTCCAATATTTCTTTTGCCCTTCGACTTTTTCGTACTTTTGATGTTAAGGTGTTTTGAACGTTTTTAAGTCTAAATTAAAGACATTTTTATTTAGAGCACCTTACCCTATGAAAAGCTCGTGATATACATATATATATATATTAGTCTTTTTTAGTGTTTTTATTATATCCAGAATTGTAAATAACTATTTTGACTTTTTAACCTTGTTTTTTAATTTTTTTACTTTTTTTTTCCGAAGAAAACAAGGCAAAGTACAAGGCTATGTACTTA
>NC_090870.1:61149802-61152302 GCF_036669935.1 Montipora foliosa
GGCGTCAAATCGCTGGAAAATCGCATTCAAAACGCACCCAGTTTAAACGTGCGATTTTTGAATTGCATGTGTAAACGGGCCATTTAGTTGAGGAAATCCATTTTGACGACATCTTGCTCAAACATACTTTAAGTCACCATGATCTAGTGATAAAATTTTTCCTCCGTCAGCAAAAGAGAAGTTTAATTTGAAGAGGGTGTATTTAATGAGGAAACATCTCAATGATAAAAATTATTCCAGGAAGGACCTTAAAGATCAAAGATTCGGTAGTTTGTCAACAGGTGTGGCAAATTTGAAGTCGCTTGGAAATAGTTCAGCTGCTCTGAGATAAATGAGTCTGTAGGATTGACGAATAGTGACATCGGCCACTCCAGCGATGTCGCCAATTTCTACAACAAAAGGAAAAATAAAAGAGTGAGTTCACGACATCGAAATATCTTAAAAATTCCTGCAAACATCACGACGCTTTTTGGGGGGTGGGGCTGTAGTATTTGTTGGTTCATATTCTTTGCATTACTGGTAAGACCGTGAATGGAATGGGACATTAAAGAAGAATTTGCGGTATCCGGATGTTTCGCCCGAAACTACGGATGATTCGCCCGATGATATTTAATTGACTTAAATTGGTACACAACAACAAACATAACGTGAAACCATTAAATGAAAAAGAATTTAACATTACCTAGCATAGTTTGGGAATTTAGTTTCCCAAAATACACACAACATCGTAACGGAAATATTCTGTAAAATTCGTAAATATTTCTCCACCTCGGTGTAATATGGCCGCCGAATTTAAAGGCAGCCTGGCTGCTAGTTAGCATGCGTTTTGTGTCGGAGTGCACTTGGCAAGAAATAAAGCACTTAAAATAGTAGTGTAAAATGGGTTTTACATTACGTTGAAATATGTGTCCGACCTGGGTTGACATTGAGTCTATCTGTAGCGATTGTTTGAAGTAGCGCGGCTTGCGTGGTTTACAGGCATTACTGGTAAATTCTAACCATTTTCTTTCGTAATGGCGATGGTGAAAACTGGTCGCAAATTTGCGGCCCGTCTATACATTTTAGCAAGAAAAATGAATTTGAATTGCAATGGAACACTTGAAAATGCGACCAAATTTGAATTGCAATGGCAAAAAATTAACAAAAGGATATGTGATGCGTTGTTTGTAGCGCGCGCGGCTTTAAGTGTAGGATGTGAGACAGTTTACAGGAAATTACGGATTGGTTTATTCGACTAAAATAATGTAAACAGAATTTAAAAAAAAAACTGCAATCATGTTTACAAACGCGTGCGCGCTTGTTACTTTTACAATGTTAAGGATTACAAGCGCGGCATTTTTGCACTGTGCTTTGATTTATGTAACAATGGAGTCAGCATTCATTAAAAGATGTGACCTTATTTATTGTTTTATGGTTCAATGATAACAACTGGATGGTAAGCAGCATTAGCATTCACCAATCAAATGGCTGGCATTTCGATCCTTCAGAGACGGCACTGCCACTATAAAAAGACCAGTAAATAAATATATCGCCTCCCGTTCACAAGAACATCTCTCATAACTCGATAAGCTACGTTAAACAACAGATCAACGCATACCATGGAGGAATTTATTGTGTCACCATAGTTATTAGATGTAGATTAGATTAATTATGGTGTCACATGTTCGGAAGTTGTAACGACGCTCCAAGGGGCATAACTGTGCGACGGATGTGAAAGATGGCAACGCAACTTCGACGCTGTGGTACTGGAATTGCAAGAGAAACGTACAGGAGAGCAGTCAGAGAGGGTGTAGAGATACCGTGGAAATGTCATTTTTGCAAAGACAAGGAACCGTGAAAAGAAACAGAAAGCATAATGAAGAGATTGCGAAAACTCTCCGAACTTCAAGGTTCGAAATACAAGAAGTTTACTAGTTAACAGGAGTGTTAAGAACAATGCGTTATGCGATTCATAATCACAATTTGCGTAGCTGTCTATTTTGTTCAGGAAGGACCGTAAGGGCGTTTTCCGTGATATAATTAGGGTTTTCGAAAACACCTTCAAAAACCCAAGATCTTTGTTTCACTTTCATGTTGCTTGTTGTTGCGGCATCTGAGCATGTGGCACAATATATATTATTCGAATACTGGAAACCGTGTAACTTAGTACGTTTGCTACGTAAGTTTGCTTTTATTGTAATGCTGTAGCCATATTTTGAACCCTATGAGCAATAAGCCATCTACCTCTCTATCTCTTCAATGACTATCACTAACACATTGCATTTTCTAAACCAGTGGATCGACACGAGAACATCGCCACCACCAGACATACCAGATTTTTACAAGATGTTGTCGTTGAGCCCTCTTGATTACAACATTACCATTTTAGCGTGCACTCTAAATGATTTAAGGTATATCGGTTTGGGTTAGAATATTATAATGTAAAGGCACTATTAAAGGGGCAGTGTCATGGATTGTAGTAAAAGCCTGGAAAGCAAAGGAGACCTGTTTACCGATAATA
>NC_090870.1:61157302-61167302 GCF_036669935.1 Montipora foliosa
TCACAAGCTGTACTTGGATTGCACGCTCCATAACCTTGGAGACTAGGGGCAACACGGATATAGGCCTATAGTTACTTTCTTCGGTTCTTTTACCGTTCTTGAATATAGGCGTAACTTTCGCTTCTTTAAGTTCAGGTGGAATTTCGCCAGTTGAAATAGTCAGATTAATAATATAAGTAATGGGTTTGGCTATCACAGAAGCTGCATCCTTTAAAAGTCTTGCAGACATTCCATCTAGACCAGTAGCTTTCTTTGATTCTTCAGTTCATCACAGACAAACATTTCGTTCACTTCTTCCATAGAAAATTTGTTATTTACTCTTGGTGTTAGTGGCTTTATGTAAGTGCTTAGTTGAAATCGTTCACACAGTTTTCTGGCGATGGAAGTGAAGAAGTGATTGAACTTTAATGCAGACAAACTGCCGGTTTTTGGCACACCGGCATTTTTCTTGTTTGGCATGATTTCTTTCAGGATTTCCCACATTGTTTTTGGGTCTTGGGTTTCTGTTAAGCGAGAAGAATAATAATCCGATTTTGCTTTCTTCATTTTCTTGCTAACGGTGTTTCGTAAGCGCTTGTATTTGCTCCAGTGCAGTTCTTGATTTGTTTTGATCGCTTTTTTATGATGGTAATCCCTTTCTGTCATTAATTCTTTTATACTTGATGTTAGCCATGGAACTGAAAACCCGCGAACTCTTCGCGTGGCAACAGGCGCATGTTTGTCAGCAACTGTCAAAAAAAGATCTTTGAAAACAATCCAAGCTTCATTTGACGTTGATTCCATTTCGAGAATATCCCATGGGATCTTATTCAAATTGTCGCTAAAGAATGCAGGGTCATAATTTTTATAATTTCTGCTCTGAATAATTTTAGGCGGAGGGCGCTTGATGTTGTGGAGTTTTCTGACTCCGAAAATAGCACAGTGATCAGAGAAGCCGATTGGAATAACACCGCAGGTGTACAATTCTGGTCTTGATGTTAGAAATAGGTCAATTAAAGTTCTAGTCTCCTCAGTGATTCGAGTGGGCTTGGTGATTGTTTGTTTCAGATGAAAAGATTTTGTTGTTTGCTGAAAATGCTTTGTCGCAGAAGTCGGGTTCAAATAATTCAGGTTAAAGTCTCCAATAAGAACAATTTCACCATCATTTGTCAGAACCTCTGAAATACGCCCGAAAATTTCGAGACTTTCCAGAGACCGACCCCACTCGTATTATGTTTAAGAAGTACTTATTATTTAGAAACCTAAGCTTTAAGGTTTAAGGTTTCTAAATAATAAGTACTTCTTAAACATAATACGAGTGGGGTCGGTCTCTGGAAAGTCTCGAAATTTTCGGGCGTATTTCAGAGGCATAAAACCTTGAAATTGGGTTGTTTCTTCGGGTCTTGTAATCTGTTGACAGACCAGTTTTCTAAAATAAGAGGATCGGACCGGACCGTTTGAGCGACTTGATATTTTTGGATCAACCGAATAGGCGTCTCCGCTCCAACGCGAATGACGCCTTGCAACTCCACAGACCAGTGTTTAGAACTAAGAATTATAGTGGTCGCGCTTTTACTACCTGCGCTCCATCTGTCGAGGCTTTTCAAATTCGGCTTACAACATTTTTCTTAAATTCTAACGTTCGATGTATGTTTATGAATTATTTCTTTGTGATCTTAAGCCCAATTCACACGGTATAAACTAACCTAGGTTCGAACCGAGTTCGCCCCTACTTTGTTCACACGAAGAAGTGCAGAAAACTGATTGTTTTCACGCATGCGCATTTGATTCCAGAACAAGACTTCGAATGTAGCAATAGCGACAATATGGCGGACGACAATTCTTTATTCATGGTGGCGATTCAGGGCATCCAACGATAATCTTCGGTGAAATATGTGTTCGGGAGAGTCAAACTGAGTCAAACTGTAGTCCCTTACGTTTTCGGAAAGGTTATTTTTGCAAATTTTCGCGCTTAAAAAGTAAAAAGGTATGAGCAAATGGTTCGCTGGGAAGTTCTTAGAAAGTAACGTTCAGCTGGCAATTTCTGAAATGAGGATTTCATTCCCTAAAATTTTCGGACACTTCAATTTTCCGCTAAGATATCCGAACAGATGAAATTCGTCTAGGTGAAAAGAACATCTCTTTAGACAGTCTTTTATACATTACAAGGAGCCTAGAAATGTCACTCAAAGGCTTTTGGCTTAATTTGATCGTTGGGTGCCCTTGGAGATTTCGAGGCAAATCTCGTCACCTATTCGACACGTTGAATATATTCGGAAAAAATGGCGGCATGAAATACGCAAACGCAACGCTCGATGGCTAAACGTACAAGCGCGCACGTGTGAAATTAAAATTAACCCGGGTTCGACCCAGGTTTGCGTTCACACGACACTTCTTGAAAAAAATCGTAAATGGTTTGAACCCAGGAGTCATATCATAATTAAGTAAAGTACGATCGTCCGGGTGAGTGTAGTCCTGAGAAGGACTGTTTGAGATGACATTGACTGACGTTTCGACAACCTGAGCGGAAGTCATCTTCAGAGTCAAGACTTCAGAGTCACTTGACTTTGAAGATGACTTCCGCTCAGGTTGTCGAAACGTCAGTCAATGTCATCTCAAAGAGTCCTTCTCAGGACTACACTCACCCAGACGATCGTACTTTACTTAATTACTTCTTCAAAAGTAACCCAAGTTCAACATCTAAACCAGGCGGAATCCGGGTTAGTAACGTTCACATGACGATAACGAACCCGGGTCGTACCTAGGTTAGGGCTTAATACTTTTCACTTTGAATACTGTAAGAGCGATGAGATTTTTATGAAATGCTCTTGGGAATAAGCTATTATTATTAAACTATTCGTCGAAATACCGGCTTCAAGATCGAGAATCCGGTGCCACCACACCCAACACAACTTCACAAATCGTTACGCCAAAGCGCAAACGCAGTCGAAAGGAAAGTTTCCCTCTTGGTAAGTTGGCAAGATTCTCTGATTTGAGTGATGTAGAATATACGAAATGTTCTTATATCTGACTTGTTGAAATACATGAGAGTTGGAGATCACCACAGTCAAGTAAGGCCCGGTTCAAGCCTCGATGTTTTCCAGGCTTTCTTCCTCATCTGCTTAAGTTTCTGCTAACTGCAAAGTATGGAAAGCCGTAACTTTCTTGTGTAATCTTTATTCTTTTGGTCTTGTCATAGTGTACTGTGGTAACATTATTATGTGGTGTGGTTTTTGTCATTATGTGACGTGCTTTGTTGGTTATATTACGTGTTGTGTTTCCATCATGATGGAAACACAACACGTAACCATCAAACCTCGTCACATACACGTAATGACAAAACCTCACCACATAATGACAAAACCACACCACAAGACAAAACTTCAAGACCGAAAGTATAAAGATTACAATAGAAAGTTATGGCTTTCTATAGCGAAGATCTCCAACTCTCATGTATTCTCTAATTTGCTTGTTGCCTTATGGTATTGATTCATGACTGAATTGGAAGAACCGTTACTTACCCAGGTACTAAATCTAAATCAACCGCTTTACGGGCAATATGGGTAGCAGCCTTCTGTACATTTGACGGCAAACCGAGATTGGAACAAAATCGAGACTATAATGAAAAACAACAAGGATAACATAAGGATAATGTGTTGTTCGGTCGTGCATGCAAAGAACCTAAATTCATCAGTTCATCCCGAGTTCAGTTGTGTCTGTACCAGTACTAAGTGCTTTATTCCACAGGGAGGGGAGGGGGGGGGGGATAGGAAAGACACTAAAATTATTATATTCCCATCTTTTTCATTCTCGATCCAAGTTTGCGTATTGAAGGCCGGAAGATCAACAGTAGTGACGTCTACAAGGAGAAATGACCAAATACCCAGTTTTCCGGAAAACGTGAACCTGAAAACAGGGAATTTAATATTGTTCTCTGTCTTCAACACCGTTTCGCACATTTCAGATCAGGGATAGTTCCGCTCGTCTGTAAATGTTGAACGAAGAGGACTAATAACAAAAATAGTTTACACATCGTTTTCGACCGCGATGCCGTCGTAGATCTTACGTTCTCCATTTTAAATAATATGTACAAGTATGTACACTTTCACTGAATTCGAAACAAAACTACTTATAACTTAAGAAGGCCGGAAGAACAACGGCAGCAACGTCTACAAGGTGAAATGACCAAATAGCCAGTTTTCCGGAAAACGTGAACCTAAAACGGGCACCGGTGGCTCAGTTGGTTGAGCGTCGGGCTGTCATGCGAGAGGTCACGCGGTTCGTTCGAACCCCGGCCGGATCAACACTCAGGATCTTAAAATAAAGTGAAGAGAAAGTACTTCCATTGTAATTTCATCTGCAAATGGTAAGACTTTCTCAAGTCTTCTCGGATAGGACTATAAACCGTAGGCCCCGTCTCACAAATATCTTCTATGTACATAAGTTCCCTGTGGGATGTTAAAGAAGCCACACACTATTCGAAAAAGAGTAGGGAATGGAGTCCCCTGTGTCATGGCTGTCCTGTTCTCTCCAGCAGAAGTGGCCGGCTTAGCAATGATGTCTCTAAAAAGGCTTACGGTGTGAGGCCACCTAAGCAGAAACAGCCATAAGTCAAAAAGGGACTTTGCCGAGTGCTGCAACATGTAGATGTAGATGTTATGGGAGTGGGTAAATGATGACGTTGTGAGAAATTTTTCGTTTTTCTATTTACAACAGCTTAATTCGCTGCCAATCTACACTGCCTAAAAAACATCCTGCAGTACCTTACAAACAAATACAAAGTGTATTTACCAAGCTTACAGTATGTTAAACAATGATCTGAGACTTCTTTTAAATACCATGAAATCGGCCGTTGTTATAAGATCCACACTTGTTTCCAGGGCCTTCAGTATTAACTTGAAACAGCGTCCTATTTCTTTCTTGGAGATTTTGCTTATTGCACAGATTTCTGGAAGCAAAAGGACGCCGAGACAGAGAGTTGTAATAAAGAAGGACAAACAAGGATACGCACCGAAGCCAAGTTTGTTTGGAGATGAAGAATCAGCAATATAGAGCTCTTATTACAACATGTTTTCGAGAGTAGAATTACGATAATAGTATAATATCACCCAGCGTTGAATATATGATAATCATAATTACATGCGATATACACTGGTCTAAGTCCCAGGACTTGTGGTAGCAGATAAAAAGAAAAGACATAAAATAGTCCATGGACAGGATTTGAACACGGAGCTTTGGCTTACAGGAACAGCTTCTATTCACTATCCTTTAATATTTGTCATTTGCTGCCTGGCATCTAGAATAGGATCACTATAATTCAATGATTAAGCCTAAGCGCTGATTTCAAAATGGTTAGCTTTGTTTTAAGTGTGGCCTGACCTTTCTCGTTAGTTGTCTAAAACAATTTGTTAGCGAGTGTTAGCGCACGTTTACAGCCCGGTCTTATCACAAATAAATTAGATTATTGTGTTAAAAACGTTTGGCGAAGCAAGCGGCGACTCGGTGGTTTAGTGCTTAAGAGCGGTGACAGGTATGCTAATAACCGTAGAATCGAGTCCCGAGTCCGGATATCTCAAAAGCGAAATGTTCAATTCCCATAATTCCTTTCCAACTGTCAGTGTCATGAAATAATGATAATCGTATATTCAAAGCCGGTTGGTACTATCTGAAATTTATTAAAAACTGGATCATTGGATAATGCAATTCGAGAGTTTTGATTCGCTAGGCCATCATGGGTTATGAGCCACTATACCATGATCTACAAACATGGCACGCATATGTGTGATTTTTTGGGCCTTTTTATTTTTATTGTATGAAGGGGTAGTTTCTAAAGAAACTGTGGTGCTGCGTCGGTGGGGAAGTAGTATACAAAAATTTGGTTTTATCAACGGAGTTGATAATGTAAATTGGCCACCGTACAGAGATTCTAAAAGCTGACGTTTCGAGCGTTAGCCCTTCGTCAGAGCGAAGGGCTAACGGGCTTCGCTCTGACGAAGGGCTAACGCTCGAAACGTCAGCTTTTAGAATCTCTGTACGGTGGCCAATTTACATTATCAACTCTGTTGATAAAACCAAATTTTTGTATTTTTATTGTAGTCTAGTTTTCTATATTTTGGGGACTTTTTTAATAAAACAATTATTCCACTCGCGCTTGTTGGATATGAGATGATTATATCATCTCATATCCAACAAGCGCGAGTGGAATAATTGTAAATCGGTAATAGCAGTGTCAAGAATGAGTTACTTATTTGGAATGTTCTGTGATGACAATATTTTCAAGAATAAACTGCTACTGGCAACAGAATAACAGGTGGGAGCCCCAACTACTTCAGGATGAGAATGGTTCCCCAAAGAAGAGCTGTTTGCAAAACTATGTAAGCCATTGAAACTGAACACAATTTGGCAGAAGTTGAGAGTTCTCACCACTTCTTCTTCAACCTTGTTTCCAAAAGCTATTCAAATTTATTTAGTTTCCAATCGCCTAGTACCGTACTTTGGTTCATTCTGTAAATTCTCCTTGCCAGCAAAACAAAAGCTTTTCTAAAAGGCAGTTGTCCAATTTGAAAAAAAGGTAAATGAGCTGAAGGTGAAATCAACCTTTAAATGTCCTGGGCACACCCTCCTGTCTGCAGGCAATGTACAAACACGCAGACGCAATGGCATCGTTGCTTCTGCCTTTTAGACTTTTCTGCTCATGAACTTGTTTAAAAAGCTGATTGGCACGATCCTAGGAAACAAAGACAGTTATTCCATTATCAACTCCTTCTATCAACTGAAATAATAACCGAAATGAAAGTTGGAAAGATCATCGCAGTTAATTCAGCAACTTCAGCAGTTGCAAAGGAAGGCTTGAATGGCATTCGAACTCATGATTGTGTGATTGTGTTGCATTTGCTCTACCAACTAAGCTATAATAAGTCCATTGGGAGCTGGGATGAGCTAGATGGAAGGGAAAAATTGTAGTTTAATTGGTGAAGCAAGCATAAATCAAGGCTGGCTTTCAACCGTTTCACGGAATTTGCTCACTTCTTGCCCAGAAATTGTGGAAAGGTTACCTAAACACTTTAAGCATGCCCGGGTTCTGCAAAAGCTATAGTGCTGACAAATATATTGGAATCAACTGCTCTCCAATAACTGCCATGATTGATAAATTTTATTTCTTAGCATTAGTGTCAAATCTTTCGGACATTTAACCATCTCTCACTTGCATTCTCGTAACTGTGTTGTGGTTTAATTTCTTTCGTGTTTAAAATTTTTTTTAACCACTTCAATTTTGACTTAAATTTCTTTTAGATTACGATAATGAATATTAGACAAAAAAAATTAAAATTGAACTAGTTTGAAAAAAATTAAACCAAGAAAACATTTGAACCCTTTACATCTATACTTCCCAGGACTGACAAGTTTACGAGTCTATTATTGATATCATATCAACCGGTCCAATTCTATCCAATTTAAATTATCTCTGTTGTGGTTGGCGGGCAAATTTAACTTAGAATGTTGATGAAATCAAACTCTTTAAGAAGAAACAAAGTTTAATGACATTGCATCCACAAAGAGTTGGTCACTAACTTTAAGTGCTGCCAAAAAATGTCTTAAAGCACCTTACCAATTCTGGCTAACTTGCCCTTCCTTTTACAAACCCCTGATCATTGAGGTCCATAACAAAAAATAATACCCAAGGCTTCTGCCTAAGAAAATTTTAAAGGGGCCCTCAGAGCTAAATGCTGAGAACTTATGAGCCCAACATATGAAGTGAAAGGTGTTGCTGTGAAAAATTAAGGCGCCCAGAGCTATTCTTTGGGAGCCCCAGGCTACCGGGCTCCTGTTAGGCAACAGCCTTGATACCCAGTCTTCTAAAATAATAAATTGAGCCTTGGTATTTTTATTTTAAAAAAATGTAAAACATTCTAAAAGGAATCCACACCTGTATTTTTCTGGGAAGATTTATTCTATCTGCCATGACACCAATTTCTCTGAAAGCATTCATCAGACTTCTGTCAGAACCACTTAACTAACAAGATAAAAACACACAGTAGAATTGTATCAGAAAGGTATTGGAAAACATGGCAAGGAGTGCAACCTCGCTAGAAGCCAACTGTATTTCATGGCTCTCAGTCAACTGTTTGATTTTTCCAGTCTAAAACAAATTAGGAAAAAATAGCAACCTATCCAACTTCAGTACCTTACAAACAAAGAGCCCACATCATTTTGACCACTGTGATGACGAATAAATGTATCGTTGAACCCCACAATATTTAACATCAAAGAAAATGTTTATTTCAGAGAATGACCAAGATAGTGATACAAAGAAAGAGCAAGCGTTGTCTATAATTTCTCACAATCTGATTGGTTTATTTCCCAAAATGATTGTTTCTGATTGAGTCATTCATGTTTGAGAGCTGAAAAGGCATTGCGTGACATGTTGACAAAAGCAGCGTTTCAAGACTCTTACTGATAATGGCAAATTAGCTAATCACATTTTCAGATTCCAAGCAACTGTTGTAAAAATTATTATTAATATTTACCGGTGTGACCCCCCGTATCTAATTTATTTGAAGTACCATGTATTTCTGGCTGCTTTTGGCATCGACCTCACTTCAAGTCTGGTTTGAGAGGCAATAGAGAGCTGCAGCTCAGTTTGACTTAATTTAGTACCAACTCACCCCACTTCTATTGTGATATTTTGAATAGCCATCTGTCTCACTGCCTCCTATTGGTCCCCTTTCAATGACTGTTGACAGGTCTCCACCATCTAATAAGGGATTCTTCAGATGGGAGAAAAGTAAATGTCACAAATGCTGTAAATTTTCATCAGACAACAGACTTGCGAGTTTGTGTTCACAGGTTTGAAAAACCATTCTGGCCACTGGCTAGATTTATTTCACCCTGGGAGCACAACCTCTCTAAACTCACCAGATGGCGAGCAAGAGAGGCTCTGCAGAAATCACATCAAGTCTTTTAAGTCACTGCAGCCCAAGTTTCTGGGCTAGTCACTCCAGGCAAACTGGTTTAGGCAGTGCATAACATCATATTTTTGACAAGGCGAATGTCAAAATCGAGCCTTCAGGTACAAAAATCAGTGTGATTGAGACTTGGCCTAGGGTTGAAATTATCTCCAAGCAACACCTTGTGCATACTCAAGAAAGACTTTACATGATTTCTGCAGAGTCCTTTCTTTCTTGTCGAGTTAAGAAAGGCTCTGCTGGCAGGGTGGATTTCTTTGTGCTGTTAATCCCCATTTTTTGGGGTTTTTAAATAGCTACTGTAACTTGCTTCCAACCAGTTAGGGTTCTTTAAACTGTTATGTTTCTTTCTATCCCCCTTTGGCCCTAAGAAAAACCCTAAGGAATGGGGTCAGTAAGTTTCTTGTTGTTGTTGTTGTTGTTGTTGTTGTTGTTATTATTATTATTATTATTACTACTATTATTATTGAAACAAGAAATATAAGTAACAGAAACCGACGTTTCGGTGCATCTTGCGCCATTATCAAGGTTACAAAGATAAAATGCGGTTTGTGAAAAGGCTAAGTTGAAACGAATTTGCATAAAAGAGTGCCAAATGCATTTTATCTTTGTGACCTTGATAATGGCGCAAGATGCATCGAAACGTCGCTTTCTGTCACTTATATTTCTTGTTTCATGTATTTCTAAATCATTTCTCATAAGATTATTATTATTATTATTATTATGATTTATTATTATTATTATTATTATTATTATTATTATTATTATTATTATTATTATTATTATTATTATTAGTGAAGTCTCTCAGTTCTTAATACAAGTCACATCCTGCAACCTCATTACTTGTCAGAGGATTCTAGCTGTTCCTAATAGTGCAGTCTTCTGAATCCTTTTGGAATTGTCCCAAGTACCCCCACAAAAAAAAAAAAAAAAAAAAAAAAAACACTGGTTAACCCCTAAGGCTTGGGGTAAATAATGACATTAGTTTCTTGTCATTAGTACTAGTTGAAAAAAAGTAGTGGGAGTAAAGTACTCAGAAAATCCCACACATCGTT
>NC_090870.1:61172302-61184802 GCF_036669935.1 Montipora foliosa
ACTCCTTGGTTAATTCTTAATCTGGGATTAGCATTAATTGGCTTTTGAACAACCAGGACCTGAGAGCCTCAAGATGACACCTTTTGTTTTGGACTTAATTTTAATATAGAGCGGTTTTCAATTGAGTGTCGAAAGTAATTAGCGAATTACTTTGGTTTATGATTACTTCACTCAGTGATCGGTTCAAAGTTCTCGCTCCAGTTTTTCAACCAATCAGAAGTGAAACCAAAACCAATCGTGGCTTGCGCATTTTCCCGCGCTTTGTGTCGGGTAAGTGTAATTACTTTGAGTTTTGATTGGTTTACTGGATTGTCTCCGTCCTTTTTGATTGGCCAAAGTAATTAGTTTTGGTTTTACGACACTCATTTGAAAACCGCTCTATCGAAATTGGTGTATTGAAGACGCAGTATTGGTTGGGGAAAGAAGCTGGGATAAATTGTCGTCCAGAATAGTGCCACCTCCCACTGCGAGGCCAATCACATTGGGCTGAGGTTAGTGCCATGACGCAGGGAGCACGGTACCGTGAGCAGCATGTACGTATGCCAAGGGCCAGCAAGAGGAAGTAGTGGATATGCCACCATTTCTCACCCCAGCAAGGGCAACCCCAGTATCACTTCAGTGTGGGACCGTAAGGTTGGCACCATCAACACTTATCCCCAAGTAACCAGGGACTACCATTATCAGATTTAACAAGTGGTCAGAACTGGTCGTGAACCTGGGATTTTCTGATCTCAAGGCGAGCCCCCTAACCACTGGGCCACACTGTAATACCAAAAGCAATACCAAAAGGAAAACCCTATTAGATCACACAGGCAGGGTGGGAGGGAAAAGAGACTCACTATAGCGGTCAAGAATAAAATGAGGGTTTCTTGGGTAAGATGTGCTAAAATGTGCGTGTAGAGCAAGCCATAGCATATTTGATTGGCTGGCATGTGTCACTGAAAAATCTAGTTGGTTCAAATAAGAGGAGGACGCAATCAGTAACATGCAAAGGTCAATAATTGGGCTAAGCATTAACTTTAATTTATACTAAAGTCGAAACAGCCGCATTCTCTGCAGGATTTGTCTTCAGATTGTATCCCCTCATTACAAAATATTCTAAGGAAAGGTAGGACTTGCATGAATTTCCCCTTTGTTGCTTACTGCATCAAAAAGTGTTATTCAGGGTTTGAACATACATATTAAATTATATAACAAGATTTAGAGTAGTTACTTTCATTTATTGGTAAATGTCAAGATTTAGCAGTAATGACTTGCATAATTTGGCCTTGCATTCTCATAATTATATTATGTAATAATGCCAATGTGAAATGTGAATTTGTACACTTTTCATTTGCATTTTACATGTATTTTTTAATTCATATTTTGGGTGTTATGTATTTGAATTGCAGTTTTATGTATTGACAAATGCTTGTATGAAAACTGTACATAAATTTGCCTTGTACATCCACAATAATCGGCCAAATTTCAGCTGCCTCCAATACTTAATGTTAGTCACTTGGGTGAATGGAGGGGGCAACTGAAATTTAGGCTTGCAATGACATAGCATTTGCTGGGCATTTTGTTTGTGACGGCTGCAACATTATTTGCATCACTGCTGTGTTTCTAATGCCACAACTATGAAATAATGTGCTTTCCTATGAAAGTCGTGGTAAGGTCAAAGAGGTAGTTACCAAGGACTCCACACGGTCTTAATTACCATTTGAGATACCGGTAATATACATTGTGCCAGATAAAGCCAACTGTGTGCTTGTGCAGGAAAAATAAGCCAATGCACTCAGGCTCCTGCACATCTACATTGTACTGTTATGAATTTTCCACCTCTTTCACATCTCCCTATAGATATTTCCCCACTATGAGCTCCGCAAATAGCAATACTAATGACAGGGATGGTGAAAGTCCAAAGGCGTGGCTATTACAACATTTAGACCTATCGTTCTTTGTTATGCAAATTCTACAAAGATTTTGGTGCTTGCATTAAATTTGGACTTGCAATAATAATTCCTTGGAACTTCAAAGTACCATGCAGATGGCCTTTAAAAAGATATTAATGTTGCACCTTGAGTGATCTTTGAGAATTCCAAGTTTGATCATACTTCATCTGCTCTATTTCACCTCCTTGAAACCAAGATAATCCTGGTTTGCCCTATGTCTATCTTATTAAACCTCCACTGGCATGCTGTATTTTTTCGTATTCAGTTTAAGCAGCGGCTTCTAGTTTATAAAAGCTTTTCCAAAACATCTTCTCAGTTACATTTGTATGTTTCTGTAACCAAGGCCATATCATTGTGCTGAGGACGAGACACAAAACATGCCTTTTTCCACTCTGGACCTTATGTCTGGAATAGAAATGAGTGGTTAGGGGGGTTGCCTTGAGGTCCGGAGATCCTGGGTTCAAGACACATTCTGACCACTTGTTTAATTTGTTCCTGGTAGTTCCTGGTTCATCTTCAGCTGCACCTGTAAATAGCCAACTGTCTGCCTCTGGCCAGTTGAATGTTCTGTTCTGTCATGATGAAAAGCCCCTATGGGGAGTGCCAATTATGTTTTGTTTTGTTTTTAATTGTCAGCAAGATGTATAATCTCGTCCACATGTTTCTATTTTAAGTCAAGTTTATGGACTTACCTTTTCAAATTAGATAGATCTATCTTAACTCTCTTCCCCTTTGAACAGTCATATTGTTTCAAGCTCCATTTATTAGGATAATGGAGAGTTGGGGTTTGCATTAGATCAATACTTGTGGACTGGGTTGAGTGATAAAAATATGTAAACCTTTTCTGGGACTCTTTGTCCTCTTGTACAATCACCAGCCTTAGAATTAATTATTGTTTACATATTAAATAAATAAATAAATAAATAAATTATTGTTCTGGTCTGCACAAACCCTGCATCGAACAACTCAGCTCAGGGGCAAAAGTGAAAAGAAAAAAGCAAAATTTTGCACCAGTTTGTCTGTATTACTTTTTGTCAGCTGCCATAAGAGATGTTTTGCAAGCATTTGAGAAGCCAGAAAACAAGTCCAGAATGCATGAAATACGGCAGGAAGCAGGGAGTGATTTAGTGAAGCTTCTTCAGTATCAGCTACCATTTGCTGCTTTAACTCAGGAAAAGGTCATAAAGAGGCATGGGTTCTCTGATGATGGGGAAGGTATCATCAAATCAATCGATTAACCAATCTGTAGATCAACCATTAATCTGAAAATCGGTCATACAGTTAGTAACATAAATCCCCACAACAAAGTAAACATACAAAAATTGGTCATGACTTAATTCATGCTGTGGTGGTTTCTAGAAATTCAATGTGAGTAAGCCATGCATGGCAACAACTGCTGTTTTCATGTACCAATAATTCATTGTTCTGATGAAAGGGCAAAAGACAAAACAAAATCTGGATAATTTTGTTGAGTAGAATGATTGCAAATTGATTACATGCTGGTGTAATTGCCAAGTTTTGTGTTTGGTTGATTTCATCAGTATTTGTGCTCCATTTTTCTTTCTAAATGGAAGACCTTATTAATCAGAGTTGAAGATGTTCTGTGTTGTTTACAAAGACAGGAGATTGGCTATGACACACAGCCTGTTTATTAAAATCATCAAAACAATTTTAGCCATTAAAATTATATTATCAAAAACTTTCATCTACATGTACCTGTAAATATGCATTTCCTGGAGAGGTAGGGGCAATTAACCTCTAGAAAAATATACGGTACGCCATAAAACAAGACAGATAACCAGGAATCATCGATGGGAAAGAGGGTCGATAAAACATTTTGTGCATTATGTAAAAATGTAACATCAGCTACATAACACTAAAATAATATTCTGCACTAGTTGTAGACCCAATCTTGGATACAAAAGTCAAATCAGGACCCTCAAGTCCATGTTCCCACCTGTTATCATTACACCAAAACTATAATATTATGGTTTAATTGTCTCATAAAATTTTGTTTCTTGTGCAGGTTCTCTAACATTTACTCATGCCATAAAACTGTTTGAAAAAGATGATGAGGAAATAGCTAGCATGGCTGCAGATTTGAAGACAAAATTTATTCCACTCCTACCACGCCCACCACCGTTTGTTCCGAGAGATGTGATGTGATGCATATTAGTTTCTTTTTATCCTGGAATATAGTAATCTTTGTTTGATGCATTCTAAACAATCACCTGGACAGTTGAGGTTTATGTACAGTAAAGGAATTTTATGTCAATATGTTTTCTTAGGAAAGGCTGAGACCATACCACAGTTAATATGTTTGTATTTAGTATTGTGGCAAATTGTTTCAAAATCAAAGGAATCAAAATGACTTCTACTGATTAATGCTTCCTGGTTTGTAAAGTAAAGTACATTTATTAGCTACTCCCCTAGAGACTCTTCAGGACTAATTTTCATTGTAGTTTGGAGGAATTTTTTCCGCATTGCTTGTAACAGCTAATTATTTATTATCGTAATGGAAACTGTAAATGTCTCTGCCCAGAACAAAGCCAGGGCACCAAACAGGGTATTGTGGCAACCAGTGATAATATGGAGCTTACGCAACAGGATGGCAGAATGATGAAAAAATGTTGCACGAGACTGTGCATTTCCAATCTTATGGAACATTTTTTCATCCTTCTGCTGTCCTGAGTCTTCCAGCCGTCCTGTTGTGTAAGGCCCCTAATATTATACTCTTCATTGCCAAGCTACACAAACAATGTACTTTTACTCTACTTTCAACAGTCTCAATTCCAATCCAGAACTTTGCTATAAACCAATAATAATAATAACAATAATAATTATATTGCATCATATTGATTGATACTTTGGTATCATAATAAATACAAAAGAATATTTTTAACATTTAATTATCATAAATAAAACTTTGATCTGTCTGTTCTTCCAAATTGCTGATTAGAGAATGCTCTTGTTTCTCACTATAATGATTGGATACTGTAAAACAATATCATTTTATTATTTTGTCAGCACTGTCATCTTGATGGGGAAGTAATAACTGATGGTGCTTCATCATCCTGTATGCATCTTCTGATACCAGCAAGGCACTGTTCATAAGTGCAAAAAATCAATGCCACTGAAAAGCCAGCCTGAACACAAAACAAAAGATGACTTAGACATGTTCCAAAAAAGCAAGGGATTGGGAGAACTTGAACTCACATTGATTTGATAGCTCAGTTGGTAGAGCAGTGCAGTGCAATCACACTGTCATGAGTTTGAATCATATTAACCCTTTGACGTCTAAACCGGCCAAAACCCGTGGGAGTTAATGGGCTAATTAAGGGAGGTGGCTCTTAACTACCAAACCATTGATATGGACCCCTTCAAATAGTCATTTCTAGACTCCCTTTAACTCTACAGTTATCCTTTTTTTGCCAATTGTGTTCTATTTAACATTTCTTTGTCTGGTTTGACTCACAACCATCTTTGGTAAATCATGTGACCAAAACAGAAAATGCCTAAAAACTAGTTAACTATGTTTTTCACCAATTTTTAATGCAACAGTATGAGAACATTGTAACACAAAATCTATAGCATGAATTTAAAATTTCTAGAAAAAAATCATGATGTCATAAGGCCCTTCTTTGATACACTTTTCAAAAAACAGTTCCATTTTTTGTCCAAATAGAAATTCCATGCTACAGTTTCCGAAAAATGGAGGAGCGGTTCCCATCCAGTGAAAAAAACTGCCTCTTTCTTTCGTTTCCTGAGAGTTTTTCACTGAAACACATGGCAGAGGGCTGGGACTAGTTGCACATGCGCCTTCTGATTGAAGTGATGTCAGATTTCCATTGAAAAAGTTATTTGAAAGAACCATCCGTGCAACCTTTTTGAAGGACTCTTGACTAAAAAGCTTCCTTAAAGGGGGGTGTAGAGGTTGTTAGTCAACCCATTGACTCCTAGACTTCCCCTCATTGTCGAATAAAATCGTCTGGTGTTAGACAGAGTAAAATGTATTAAGTCTCACTCCCAGGAGTAAAAGGCCTGAATTTTTTCAATCTTGCTTGCACCTGCTTAAAGTTGCTTATCTAACTGCTACTGTAACAGCATATTATAAAATAATGAGGATAGTACATGCACTCTCATTGGTCAATAGCTGTGTTTAGATGAGAGTATATGTAAACACAGCTGTGACATCACACAAATTTTGATTGGTTATGTGTTGTCAAATGCGTGTTTTGGTTGGCATGTGTATCCAGAAAATCTGTTTCAATCAAGAAGGAAAAAAACAGCATTTTCCTCATTTGTCGAATTATTTTTGAGAGAATTCTAGACAGTTATGCAAACCCTTGACTGCATCTAGGATTTGCATAACTGTCTTGAATTCTCCCAATTCCCCCTTGTGTTTCGATGAGGTTATGTAAACACAGGAAAAATCCTCTATTGCTTATTAATAAATCTTTCTAACCCTAACCCTAACCCCATTAACCCTTTGACGTCCAAACCGGCCTAAACTGGCCAGACTTAGTATCTTACTCTGTCTAACGCCAGACTATTTCACTCGTCAATGGGGAACCCCTGGGAGTCAATGGGTTAAACTAGGGAAGGAAGGGCACCTGTTTCTCCAATTTTGGAGACTCAGTTCAATAGGCCCTTTCCAAGTTCATGTCTGCCTCCTCTTCAAAGCAAGTCTAAGTGCAAAGTTTTTCTCATGAAAATTAGTCTTCACTCATATGTACAGTAGAACTAATTACCATGACAAAAACTTTGCACTTAAGACTCGCTTTAAAGAGGAGGTAGAGATAAACTAGGAAATGGCCTATTACAGTCCCTCAAGAATGTCTGCATGCATGAAGCAATAATACTCAAATTTGCTAGACAAACTAATCCTTAGAAGTCCTTCCATGCATTTTCGTACTTCACTGTTTTTCCATTTGATGGATTTGACACATACCTTGACGGTACTGGGAGCAAGCCCCTTAAAGAAACCATGGAGACCTTCTTCCTTTGCCACAATCTTAAAGCAGTTTATCATACCCCTGTAACTCTGGACTTTCCCAAAAGTCTCTCTAGCTTCATGAAACCCTTGGACCTTTGGTAAAAATGATCAAGAGACAACAGTGGAGAGAACCATGAAAAGCTACGTGTATTAGGAGAGACCTTTTACACTTTTATTATTAGTTCATACATGTATATGGCAATCACCGTCTGTCTTGCCACAGGTGATAGGCAAAAACTGAATGCTGCCCCCCCCCCCCCCCCCCCCCCTTCCCTCCAAAAAAATACTTTGGTTATCTCTTTGTTTGTGTGTGATTTCATCTGTTCCGCTTAATATTCTTCCTTCATTGGTGGCCTGAGTCACAAAAAAAGAGATCACCTTCTTCCACTTGAAAGTTGCTGCCTATCTTTTCTGTTTTGGGACTTCAAGAATGCCTCATTATTTCGATGAGTTGTCGTTTAGTTGTCAATCTTTTGGTTAAATACACATGGGTTATAATGACTTGGCGACTCCATTTTGTCAATCAATGACCCCTTCTACAAAAAAGTTACACTGTAAGACTTATTTGGGAATTTGAATGTTGAGCAAAATTTAGTTTAAAAAAAGACTGTGGATGTCTGTTTGGTGGCTTTTATCTTTTACATGACTTACCACCTCAACCTAAACCAACACCCCAGTTCAAACTAGATTGTACTCAGTAAATAACAAAACTGAACATCCCAAGCCTGATACTAGGAGAAGAAGAATATTTGCAAACCTGTAATCTCTTCTTGACCATATCCAGGGGGTAGATAATGCCTTTACTACAGATTCCTGACAGTGCCCCACACACAAGACTCTCGTCAATATCCGCAGGCTGATAAGGATCTTTCTGTGAAAATAATTATTACAGAAAAAATAATTCAGGCTTTGATTATAAATGAGTAGCATAATGGTTCAATCTTTTGCTTCATCTGAATGATGGAACATGATGTCCTTCAGGGGAAATTAAATATCATTGTACTGCAAATACAAGCCATAAGAGCACAGGAGAAATGTTGGATATACTAGTATTCAACTAAGCTTTCCCATAGACTGGCACTCTGATTCAAAAGGGTAAAGGTTGCATTATTTCTGTGGCAATGGTCTAACTGCCATGAGTATCCCATACCTGGCAGAGCATCCGAACTAGTAATTGGAAGGTTGTAGGCTCCATGCCTGCAAAGGAACACCTAGTTATTTTTCTGAATATCCCTGAGTCACCACTGAAAAGGTAATTTCTTCAAGATCAGGCTGTTTTATAAATTATGCCCCACATTTTGCTACTTCCATTTGTCTAGAACCATTAAATGATTTAGAAAAAACAAGGAGCCTTTCTTGAATTCAACTGGACCACACTTTGTTTACATGCAGCTATGTACATGTACAGCTTGTTGCCTACTGCCAGGTAGGGTTCTTAATCATGTTTTAGTTAGAATTATACTTTCAGGTCTTTTAAGAGGAGTGCAGGAACAAATTTTGGCAGTTTGAGAAGACCGAAATTTCTGCTGGGAACTAATTTTTGTGATTCCCTGTTCAAAAAGCAGAGAAGTAGCACATTAATTATATTTTCAACTTTTATTGTACAGTTCACTCTGACTACTTACATACAGTACTAAGAGAAAGAAGGTATCACTGTAATATGTTACTGCACAAAAGAAACTGAACAACAACACAAAGCAAAGCCTATATATCCCTATCATGCACAACAAACAGTGCTTCATTAATTAATGCGGTTTGCCGGTTTGCAGACACCCCCAGGGGGGGTTCTTTAGGAATTTCTGGGTGGGGATGTGCCGCTGGGACCCTGGAACCCTTGGCGTATACCAGAGCTAGTTCAGCTGAATTTTGCTACCCTATACTAGAGTAAACTCCCACCGATTTCCGTCTAAATACCGATACTTGACAGTTAATAATATCCAGAAGTGTTTCATGATAGCCATTTATCGACACTGTTGAGGCTGAGTTGCGTAAACTTAAACTTTGCCGACTCGATTTTTTTATGTTTTTGAGCGGGAATTCTGGTTTCCTTAGTCTTGATAAAATCTTCAAGCGACTGGTCAGTTTCATGAAAAATGATACCCTATTCTAGACCCAAACGCTCGGATTTATATACCCTATGCTAGAGTAAACTGCTTGAAAACCATACCCTTCACAGCAGCACATACCTATATAGCCCATATATGGCAGTACCCCCCCCCCCCCACCCCCGGGCAGACACCCTAGCCAATGATGTTCCTTCAGATGACCCATTTGTGCCAATCCAAATTGTCCTGAATCGCTGTACACTTGACATTTTCTGTCCTGGCTTTACACATTGTTTTGTTGCGATACAGGCTACCATATGTATCTAAGCTCGGGTTGCTTTTCCCAATGGAAAATCATGTTAATGTTCATATCATCCAAGACTGGCACAAGTCTTTTAAAAGGGGATTAATTTGACTGAAAGGAGTTAATTTTTGTGGCATTTTATTTTGTGGGAAACAATTTTTGGGGAACAGGGTCAATCTGCAAAATCTGATAAAATTAGAACCTGCAAAACATTGATGCGACATGATAGCTTGATTTCTAAGTGTACTTTAATTAACATCTTTTACATTAATTGGGAAATACTTCCTAATTAATGTACCATTACTTTTGAAAGGTATCACATGTAATTGCCGATGTAGAGGTCATAAACACATAACAATGTGAGTAACATGTACGTGTGTATAAGCTGGGAGAGGTATACATGTACCTTGATACCAAATGACATTTCCCAAAATATTTTGAACAATGCATAAAATCCAAACTGCAGACCAGCATGTGGAAAAATTTGAAACAGTGTTGGCACCAGCCCTGAAAGGAAACAGAAAGACATGAAACAGGCACAACTGTAGGCACAACCCTTAAATCAACTTGTTAATAATTATAATATTATTGGTCTAGAGAGCAAAAGAAGCACAATAACTTTTAAATGTAAAACAAACCCTTCCCTCAATCAACAATATCAAATTCAACATGTTAACTTAAGCCTTATCTCTGTAATTTGCGCATTTTATACATTTTCC
Organism: Montipora foliosa; assembly: GCF_036669935.1. Taxonomy (NCBI): domain Eukaryota; kingdom Metazoa; phylum Cnidaria; class Anthozoa; order Scleractinia; family Acroporidae; genus Montipora; species Montipora foliosa. Next base: position 61,182,301 of record NC_090870.1, read on the forward strand.
TTTACATTGTGGCTGTACTCGTAAACATTTATCGGATCTTTACGGGCATTACTAAACCATGAAACAGCTAAACAACAAAACAGCGACACGAAGCACCAAAACACCATGTATGATCCCACCATACATTGAATACTAACTGACAAAGGTTGGATTTAAGATTAAACATCGTTTAAGGCCTAATCAGGCCTAAAAATGTTATTGTTCCTAATCTTAGTCTTAATCTGAATCCTAATCTTAATCTCAATGAATTAAGAGCAATAACGTTTTAGGCCTAATTAGGCCTAAAACGATATTTAACCTCAAATCCAACCTTCGTCAGTTAGTATTCAATGTATGGTGGGGTCATACATGGTGTTCTAGTGTTTCGTTACACTGTTTCGATGTTTCGGTGTTTCGTGGTTTAGTAATGCCCGATCTTTACATTCAGATTTGCATCTTGTAAAACTTGCAATGAAAATTAGGAAGACGTTTCTACTAAAACATGTCTACAACATTGAAAATTGTTGTTTTACATTTAAAACTTATTGAAGGCAACAAGGATCTTGAAGTGAGTTCAGCCTCCAAAAAGCATAAAGAATAAAGTGAAAAACAAACCAAGCAAGTCCACCTTTATAAAATGAAGAAACTCCTTCATTAATATACATTCTACTGGCTGCCTGAAAAATGTTTCTGTAAACCTAAGATCAAAATATGAAGCAAACATTGTGAGCAAGAAAGCAATAATTATCCTTTTCATGTACAGGCATGACAAAAATAATACAGGATTTTTGACAACTTCAGTCAAACCAGGTTAAGTGTAGCATGGAGATTTTAAAAAATAATGCATCCATTTCATCTAGCTAAAGGATTCAATGTGATAAGAAGTTTTAAACATGAGCATTGTAAACAAACATGTTTTAAGTTACAATTAAAAACCATGATATTGGTTTTTATAGCAATATTAGCAAATGAAATGTACGTGTCACATTTTGAGCACAAATTATTCATAAAGCAATGAGATTTGTTGCCGATTACTCTTCAACAGTTTTAATTCTCAGCAAAGATGATGAGATAGTCTCAATCAAGTGTTTTGAAGGTTTCTGATGAGCAGAGTGTCTACTAGTTTGTTACAAGAAATATTCATACTGAACAATAATCCAACCATTTTTCACCAATTTTTAGATATCTTCCATTGTGACTTAAGCTTAAGTATGTTCACGAGGCAATTTTTCATGCAACTTGTCTTGCAATTTTGTTCTGACATGAGCTGCACGAAAAAATTGCCCAGTGTAACATACCCTGCCACGCAACACTTTTGTTGCCACTGCCGTTGCAAGAAATAGAAATCAGTTCTACTTTGGGCAACATGTAACTTGCGTTGCAATGGTTTGCAGCACCAGCCAACAAAAAGGTTCCTTTAACGTCATGTGATCATCAAAAACGAGACAAATTGCAAGAAATGTTGCCTAGTGTAACACCCATCCAGCAACTTAAATTGCGCATTACCATTTTCGAGTTTAAAACTCATGAATAACTTAAGATTTCCCCGAAACACCCTAACCCTAACCCTAACCACTTTCCTCATATTAGCATCTTTTATTGGCATCTCAAATATTCAAACTTACATAAAGTTCATTGTACTGTTGATTGCAACTGATGATAATATGAAGGAATCAGCTTCTCCTGAGATTTTATCTCAAGATTCTTTGTTCCTTCATGGTTTGAACAGAGAAACCGCATCAACTGTCAAGCGGGATTTGCAGAAATAGCTTTGATTGTATGGATAAAGTCCAACTTCGCAGACATTCCAGCCAGAGTTCTATTTTGTTTTCGCTGCATCTTTCCTTGAATCGCAATGAGCAGGTAATTTCCGGTAAAATCTGATTGGCTTACATTTATAGCATGACGTATGACAACATCACTCTTGACAGGAGGGCAGCAGACTGCTAGTTAAGAAATTGTATCAGGCATACCTTTTCGCACCGTCTAAAGAAAAGTACACCTGATCGCAGTTTAAGCAGTGTGTGTCAACAATATTGCAATCTCATGGCTTCAAGTCCTGTTCAACCCTTGATTATTTTTCAATTGCTTAATTACAGTGATTACAGTTGTTTCACTTTATGTGATGATACTTTGCTAAGAAAAACCCTCTACTTATTTAAGTCTGATTCAAAACTTTAAAACTGGTAAATATATAACAATAAAATATATATAGCCATATAAAAAACCAGAAAAGATTTATTGCTGCTCGACGTTTTGGGGTCATCATGACTCCATTATCAAGAGACTAATAAAATAGCATGCAAATAAGGAAAGGTACAAGATTATAAGAATAAATTACGTAACTGTACAATAAACGGCCTAAACAGACACCTTGGCGCAGAAGGAATCCATTTGCACGGTTTTTTATATGCCTTGGCTTCAGCAAATCTCTACTGATCAAATATAGCCATATATAAAGTTACTGTAACAATAAAATATATATAGCCTAGGCTCTTGCTGTGTCTCATTCTCAGTTTCATT
>NC_090870.1:61189802-61192302 GCF_036669935.1 Montipora foliosa
GGCTGGAATAGACCTTTTTACTGATACGGCTGCCATTTTGAATAATTTAAATTTACAGATTGATATTATGGGATTCCCAGGGGGCAAACAAACTCGCATCGCTGTGCGTGACATATAAGTTGTGCGATAAAACTGTTTACTTTTTTAGTCCAACAGTAAGTCATGGCTGATCAACAAGATGAAAACACAAAGGAGTTCAGTAGAGAGGAGTTGAATGTGTGGAACATCGAGAAATTGCGAACATATTTGAAAAATCGTGGAATTGTTATCGCCGGTGATACTCGTAAACGCGAGTTGGCAACCAAAGTTTTCTATGCTTCCCGGCTACATTTACCTTTGTGTAGCACTAAAGAACAAGAAGACGGCCAAATTGCTGCAAGAAGAAAGGAAAAACTGTTTATCAACGGCATCGCGCTTCCTTTCCAGGAGAACCTGGGAAATTGGGTGAAGGAAGTTATTATTTCCCTGATATGACGATGACCGATCTAGAGGCTTACCTGTAGAAAAACAACGACAGAAAATCCGCGAAAGAAGGGAAAAATCTCTATGAAAGCGGACACGTTAGTGATGTTGAGTATAATAACATATCAGACTGCCTGAAGTTTTGTTACGTTCGTGGAAAAGTTGTGCCCCAAACGAGAATCCGCGAAAGTCCCTACAATGTGTGGGTTTGCCTCAATACCAGTAATGGCAATATACATACAGGGGAATGTGGGTGCTTGGCCGGGTATGGAGAGAGCTGTAAACATGTATCTGCTTTATTACATTACATAGAATACAAGGTGAGAGTAGGAAACAATAAGACCTGTATCTCCATCCCACAACAATGGGAGAAAAAGACAAGTAAGCGAAAAAAAATTCACCATCCTGACAAGACTAAAAATATGAGAATTAAGAAGGCCAAAACTGGTTTTGAAACTCCTGAACATGGGGAGCATCTAAGCAGAAGCTTATTTGACCCAAGAGCACCTGGTGACAGGTCTTCACACTTTGGCAATGAAGATTGGGAGAAATTAGCTGAGGCATCTACTGGTAAATCTGCACTGTTATGCTTCATCAAGACTGATTATGTGGCCAAGAAAGTACAAGAAACTGAAGCAACTGGCTCTGTAAATTTGCCACCAACAATTCCAGAAATAGTAGAAGAGATAAACAAGAAAATTCCAGATGCCAGTCTTCAAGAAAAGTGCACTGCTGTTAAAGAGGCAATGAAAATAACACAAGAGGAAGCTGCTTTTGTTAGAAAGTCAACAACAGGGCAATCTAAAGACTCTAAATGGAAAGAGTACAGAATTGGAAGAATTACTGCTTCAAAAGCGCATGATGTAATTGTTAAGTATCTCACACATGGCAGTTAGAAATGAAACTGCTGCTGAAAATCTTTGCGCAGAGATCTGTGGCTACCTTCCTGAGGTTAAGAGTAAATCAGTTCAGTGGGGTACACAGACAGAGCCAGTTGCTCGCAACACAATTAACAAAACAATGAAAAAGAAACATACATGTACGAACTTTAACTGTACGGAGTCTGGTCTAGTAATCTCAGTGAACTACCCCTATATAGCAGCAAGTCCTGATGGTGTCTGCAAATGTGACTGCTGTCCAATCACCCTGTTTGAGTGCAAGTGCCCCTGGACACATAGAGGCAAAGCCAGTGTCAGAGTACATTCAGGAGAAAGGCAGCTGCTTGGTTGCATCCAGCACCAGGGAAGAGGAGAAAAATGTTGAACTGAACAGAAAACATAGATATTTCACTCAAGTGCAACATCAAATATTTGTGTGTGAAACAAAAGAAGAGTACTTATCTATACACTACAAAGGACACATTCACTGAGAAGATTAATTTTAATTTTAATTACTCAGGAAATGTGGCAAAATTTGAACATTTCTTTAATAATTACATATGTCCTGAGCTTTTCACTAAGAAAATGTTGTCTAAAGTGATTGTGAAATCAATCTTAAAGACATAATTGATGCTTCCACTTGTGCTTCTTATGACATATAAATTCAAATGGCATCTGATATGGATGACAAAAATTGACTTATTCATTGACAAGAGGTGGCTGCAGGTTTGTGATTGCTGCAGCAGTGACCCAAATATGGTCAGCTAAGTCAAGCATGTTCAATGGAAGTTCATGTTGTAACAATTTAAACTCTTTAACACGACCAATTGCCCTTTCAATGTGGATGCGAGCCCGAGAAATTGTTTTTGCCTTTTCAACTTGAAGCTTGGTAAACTGTAGCCACTGTTACATGATGTTTCAAAAATAAATCTTGCACATTAAAGCCCCGGTCAACCAAAGCAACCATTCCCCTACTGAATTTCCTTACAACACCACAGTCTTCAGTAATAAAACGATCTGAAGCTGCCCCTCCATATGCATCTGATATGTAACTTATTGAGCCTGCCTTAGTGCAAACAATCAGTTTTTTTAAGAGTATTTGCACTGTCTAATCTTTTATATGTACTGTACGTCAGATATTGCAGTTTTGCATTTGAGGG
>NC_090870.1:61197302-61212302 GCF_036669935.1 Montipora foliosa
TGCCGGATATCAGAACAAGCTTTTGGGAGCTGTTGAACATGTGGACTAATTATCTAGGTTTTTTACCTTAAGTTGAGTTACATGTCAGACTACTATAAGGTCAGACCACAACATAGGGAAAAAAAAACTCAGAATTTTACATAGCCGCAAAGAGATATGAAAATACTCTTCCGTGTCAAAAAGTGTTTCACAAGTGAGCGCAGCGAACGAGTGAAATATTTTTCAACACAAGGGGAGAAAATTTGTATCTCCAAGAGGTCTATACCTGCCAACTTTTTCTGAGATATAGGCGTGAGACTTTTATCCTGGGAGTGCTGGGATTTTTGAAGTCGACACGATCATTTCCGAAGATTTCCGAAGACGTCCGAAGAAGTCCTAAGTCTGCCGAAGAAGTATAAACAAGTATAAACACGTATAAACGCGAGCTCGCTCCCAGTGCGTTTCACTTCAAAAATCAGAGATCGCGAGGAAGGTATTGTCATTAATTTATTTATTTTATACATGGTTTTCGTTCCTTACATGGGTCTGAGTTAACATATTTTTTGGAAATTGTGTCAAGCAAGACGGCAACAACTCACATTTTCCAATCAGGCGTGAGAAATTGGCCCGCAAGCGTGAGCCGGCATGAGATTGAAGTTTTCAACGTGCAGGTGTAAGACTCACGCCTAAGGCGTGAGAGTTGGCAGGTATGGAGGTCATGTAATATTCTATTTATTATAATAATATTATAAACACCAATAAAATACTAAATCATTTCACGAAAGATAACGAAAGGGCCATTTTTTATACGTAACCATAGCAACAGTGATCTTTTCACCTTACATGTTGTCTTCACATATGAAGATATCATATGTTTTCGCATGAAAGATCACTTGGTATTTCATTGGTGTTTATATAAAACAGTCTTTTATTCAAGGAGACTTAACCCTTTCACCCCTGTGGGGTTCCCCATTGACGAGTGAAATCGTCTGGCGTTAGACAGAGTAAAATCTGTAAGTGGCACTCTTGGGAGTGAAAGGGTTAATGGGGACATAGTTTTTGAGTGAATCTAGCTGTTGTTAACCCTTTCACCCCCCCTGGGGTTCCCCATTCACGAGTAAAATCGTCTGGTGTTAGATAGAGTAAAATCTATAAGTGGCACTCTTGGGAGTGAAAGGGTTAATAGTCTAACCATTTGCAGATGTAATTACAAAGGAACCACTTTCTCCTCAGTTATTCAACAGCTCAGCTTAGGTTAACAACTCCAGCCTCCCACACAGTTCAGTATGATACAAATAACCAAGCAAAGCAAGCAAAACCAGAGAAACTGCAAAATTACTTTTGACTGACACCTACTTTGAAACCTCTCTTTATCTTGTGAATAAATTTCAATAAATACTCAATTGCCTTATCATTCTCATTAACTGATGTTGCTTTGGTTTAAATTTGACTAGCTCTAAAACACTGATCTATGTATGCATGGTGAGTGCATTCCAGTGGCTGTCACTTTTACAGGCTACCTGAGAGAAGTTGAGACATGTCCCTCTTGAACATGTACGTGAGTCCAAGACTTTCATATACCGGACCAAAATGGCGGAAGACCGCGCACCCGTGGCTCAGTTGGTTGAGCACCGGGCTGCCATGCGGGAGGTCGTGAGTTCGACTCCGGCCAGACCAACACTCAGGGTCTTAAAATGACTGAGGAGAAAGTGCTACCTTTGTAATTACATCCGCAAATGGTTAGACTTTCAAGTCTTCTCGGATAAGGACTATAAACCGTAGGTCCTGTCTCACAAATATCTTCCATGTTTATAAGTGCTCAGTGGGACGTTAAAGAACCCACACACTATTCGAGAAGAGTAGGGGATGAAATTCCCGGTGCTGTGGCTGTCCTCTGTGAGTATGTTCTTTCCAGCAAAAGTGGCCGGCTTGGCGTAATGTCTCTAAAAAGGCTTGTGGTGTATGAGGCCACCTAAGCAAAAACAGCCACAAGTCAATAGGACTTTGCCGAGTGCTGGAACATGTAGATGTAGACAAAAGAAAGATTGTTATCCTGATTAGGCATGTTCGCTTTGTTCTTTTGTTTTATGGACGTTATAAATTATTCCGGATCCGGTATATGAAAGACAAGCCAAGATGATGCAACGTACAAATAAATAGTCAAAAGGCACCAATCATGTTATTACATTTTAAAATACCTTCGATGTAGGTTCAATCTGCAATTGAAATCGTATTTTTAAAACATCAAGAGGTTGAACTAACAGTCGAGTTGACATTCCAGACAAAGATCCGCAAAAACCACACTGAAGAGAGGATAACGCTTTGGCTTCACTTTTGCGATTGGGGTCAAATCCGACCATATCCGCATTAAAACCATGCTTTCAACACCATTTAAAAATAAGAAGTAGTAAATCACAAACACAGAAAGCAACAACAATCAAGAGCGACTTTCAAGTGAAGCTATACCCGGGTATGACTTTGGCCGCCATAGCTGAAAGTAGGATGGGAGACTTGGCTCTAAGGTTATTCCCGCGGGATTTAAAATAGATCACGTGATAATATTACAAGTGTTTAATTGGTGAAACGATTGATAATTTAGCTTTTAGAAAAGTGTCGTCTGTGGTGGCTTCTATTCGTTGAGATTAACTCTTTAAATCATGACTTTCCGTGTCTGCTTAGGACTTCGTTTGCAACGTGAAGAATGACTACTCCAACAAAAGGAAGAAGTAAGCGCGCCCTTCCCAGTGTCCCTATTCAAAGGGCAGCGAGTACCGATCGCATAGATACAGGAACGCCGAAATCTCGTTCTCTCTCCAAGAAACTTGATTTTGAGAATTCTTCTGTTGATGCGATAAGGAATAGGAAGTGTTCTTCAAACCGGCCGCAACAGCCAAAGAGCGTCCCAGGTACAGATACGACGCTGCGATCAAAGTTGAGTTCCAGAAGGAAAGATCCATCTTCGAGTGAAAGTGGTTCAAACGCTAGTACCCCATGCGATTCTCCGAAAGAAACACGGAAAGCGGCTGTGGCTCCTACGGTTGCAAAAATGGTCGATAAATTCTCGTCTGGTTCTAAGGAAACAATTTCATTGGGAAGAATAGATACAAAAGAAGATCAAGTGAACACAGAAAAAAAGATCGCGCGTGTTCTTCCGATGACACCTTGGTTTCTTGAGGCACATATCTCACAGCCGGAAAATGAGCAGGAGCTGATCTCAAAGAACGACGGGGAATTAATAGATTTGAAAATTACTGAACTGAAATCTACTATGGGAGATGACAACAACCAAATTGAAACAAAAGGCACTCTTACGCCTTCAGGGAACAAAAACATTTTCGATGGTCTTCAGTCGAAATTGGCTGGTACGCCGTCATTCACCAAAACAACTCCGCAACAACCACTTGTTGACGATGCGGAAGGCTCAAGTATACGGGTCGGAGTCAGAGTTCGACCTTTGTTACCAAGGTAAACAGTTTTTCAAATTCTGCGTTTTTGATGCATCTCTACGACGTCGTAAGACTTAACAAGAATCGCAAGTTGCTGTCAAACAACTTTTTATCTGCTAGTTTATATTAAGTTGTTCTACGATAATGAGGTTGTTTGTTTTCAGTTCTTGTTTTTCGTGATCAAAGTGGGAAAGTTTGGACAACATTGAAACGAATGCGCTTTATATTGCACTTAAACGCAATGCTCTCGAGATTGCGACACATTTGAGTTAATTGTTTTTTGGGTTTTTCCAGTCCATTGTTTTCCACACATCCGTATTTTCACCGATCAAAATCAAATGGTAGCAAAGTTTGTTTGAACGTACTAAGGTTGTAAAACACGCCTTGTAGTCTGGGTCGACGTCAGGTAAAGGTGTACTTTGTGAACAGGTGTACACAACCTTTTTGTCTTTTTTTTTACGAATGAGAATTGCTAGCCATTGAAACTCGTATGTGAAGGAAACGTCCCAAAGGACAAAAAACAAATTCAGTTATTGACCTGCGAGGTACTTTGTTGACATAATCAACATTCTTGCGAAATGACGACAAAGATTTAAAGACCCGTATTCATTACATATTGCATTGGATTATTAAAAAGATGATCAAGTACTTTGTTCGTTTTGCAAAAGGAGTCACTAGCAGAATTGGCTGCTAGAGATCAAGTACATTTAATCTCTGATAAACAAAAGGTTTCTATATTTCTATATTATGTGACATTTTTTGGTGGGCTATGTGAGTTATGGTGTATGGTGTGAAATTATAATTATTCCCCTTTTCAATGATCTTGTACTCAAGTGTTTTACATAAATATTGCCTCTAGAGATTTAATATGTTAACAACTTGACATGACAAAGCAGCCAGAACAGAACAAATCAGGCATATGATTTTTATTGTTATTATTGTTCTTTTACACTTGTGAACATTGAATTTAACAATGTCGCCTCCAGTGTTCTGGCTGATTAGTTTTTTTCTGTCATTGACAATACATGTACATGTAATTGCTGCCTCCTTCTTGTTCTGAAGTGAAGTCCACTTATTCAGCACACTCCCCTCAGGGCTTTTTGGGATTAATTTACAATGATTAGGCCTCAATGCCTGTTACACAGTTAACACTGAAAATATGGAAACTATTAGATGCCCCCAACCTCAACAAGGTCAGGCCACAACATAGTCAACGTAGCCGTTCTACAGCATGAACAACAGCAGCATTTTATTGAACCCCATCACAAGTTACAAATGGTTTATTATGCTACTCTGGTTTAGGGAGTTACATGGTTGTAGCTTAAAAAGTTTTAAAAGTTAAAGTTCAAAAACGGTAATGTTTTTACACTCCTGTCAGCTGCCAGTGTCTTTATCAGGGGTGATCAAGAGTTGTCACAAGAGTCCTATAGATAATGATTTCAACCCAAGAGTTGCATTTGTTATATATCACCAGTTGGCAGTGGTTCCTGTATTCTATGGTTATTTCATGCCAATTGTGTGGTTTGTTTGATAAACACTCTGACAAAGCATACTTTTCCTTTTTGCAAAAAAAGAGCTTTTTGATGCTCTTTTAAATGTGTCTCAAAGTCATGTTTGGTCACAGACATTCTTTGGGCTTCTTCACACGTTCCTCCCCTGACTTACCAAGTCATTTTTTTAATGAAGGACATAATATAAACAATTTCAAAAAGAATTTGAAGAAGCATATGAAGATTTATTAGCGTACAATTAATAAATGTAGTAAAAATTTCGTACTAGTTTTTACAGTGCGACATGCCTTACCGTAACTACCCAACAAACTTTCACATTTGACAATTACGTGTAAGTACGTCAACTCAAACAACCCATTCAATGGTGTTCAACATACAACCGTGTGAACTTTGCAAGGAGGGGTGACTGTCAATTACATTCGCACACCCTGATCATGATTGGCGTATAAGTTTTAAAAACTTTGTTAGGTGGTCACGGCACGTCGCACTGTAATATTGTACCAGTTTGATATAATTCTTTTTTCATTACAAGTTTGTTTATTTTTTTAAGGGAACCTTTAAAAAGGGATAACCTCAAGGTTCTCCTTTTCAAGTCAATTTGAATAAAGTATTACACGTATTATTATTATTATTGTTATTATTAAATTTATTACTGGTATTGGAACCAATCAGCATTGACTAATTGTGTTGTGTATAGTCAATCACATGCTGTGAAAGAGTGCAATATAAAACATGAGTTTACCCAAAACTGGAAAACGGCCTCTGATTGGTCCATAATCCAGACGTATGTGGGGGAGGAATGCATGACAAAGCCCTAAGAACGTCTGGGAGGGTAGTGTCCTCATGGCCCTAATGTATGCTCCCATGATGAAGACAGTAGAGCAGTACAGTGTAGGCACAGAAAGGAGAGCAAGAAAATTACATAATGGATATATGCGTTCTTTTCCTCAGTAAGCAAAAACCAAATTTCTGTGTGAGATTAATTGATGGGATTTCGAAGATGGGCTCCTCCAAATTTTTCATAGGTGGTACCACAACATTAATAACTTGGGAACGTGAGGTCAAACCTGCACTCTTAATTTAATTCTGTTCATTTTTTCATTTTGCAATAATAGTTAAATATCCAAGTACCGGTAACAGCTTGTCAACTGCTATTTTTCTTTCACAGGGAAGAAAATGACCCAAATGTTAAACATTGCATTTCTATGAAAGACAACAAGACAATAATAACCTCTGATTCCGGGATGGAATTTGAGTTTGTTTACGACTATTCAATATGGTCATGTGACCCAAAGCACCCTGATTTTGTTAATCAGGAGAAGCTTTATGAATTGATGGGACAGCCTCTTTTGAACAGTGCTTTCCAAGGATACAATACCTGCCTTTTTGCTTATGGCCAGGTACTGATTATATGCAGAAATAGTTGTGAATGATACAGTTAACTCTCTCTAAGATGGACACCATCGTGACGTTATCACCATCGTTATAGAGCATGATCGACATAACATGACCCCAGGAATTTTGTGATAATAATGCTGAACCTGTGCACATTGAATACCCGTCTGTTTAAAGTTTTTTTTAAGTAACTGTTATTTACTTGAACGAAACCTACCTGTTTTAGTTTACAATACAATTCGGTTGTTACCTCCAAGTAATTTTTTGATTAGGACAATGACTGATTTCATTTTCACTTGTACTGTATGTATTCCAGAGCTGTCAGTTAAACGTCTGGTGTTAAAAAGAGTCACATACAATAATTTTTCTTCCCTAAATCGTAATTTGCGGTCACATTCAGCACCTCACAATTGTCCATTGACGATTTCAAAGTGTCCATTGTCCGTCTTATGGAGGTGTCCATCTTATAGAGAGTTTGGTTATAGTAAAATGAGTAAGAAATGGCTGGGACCAGCACCAGCTGTCCGTCTTACAGAGGTGTCTGTTAAGAGAGAGTTGACTGTATTTACATATTTTGGTCAAACTGTTATATTCTCATTATATTATTGGGAAAAGATTGTATTTCCCCTTTGTACCTGCAGGAAATCATCCCATCTTAACCCATTGACCCCTGAGAGTGACACTTAATAGATTTTACTCTGTCTAAAGCCTGACGATTTTACTCGTCAGTGAGGGGTGGCACGCCGGAGTCAATAGGTTCCTCTCACCTGTTTTGTCCCGTTGAGCATCAGTATCTGAAATTGCTTTTTAAATTATTCCACAGCAAGAATGCCATTAGTGTGGCCCTGTTTAGTAAATTTGCATTCTTTCATACGTTAAGACTGCCCAATCAGATAACAAAGAAGACGTCTCTGACGTGTCCGCTCTAAAGAATATGAATTCATTAAATTAGGTCACCTTTTTGAGATCGTTGCTCTAAAACTACAGTAGAAACATTCTACATTACAAATTTTCTCACATTATTTCAATCTTTTTTTACCCTTTCAGACAGGATCTGGGAAATCTTACAGGTAAGGCCATAGTATTTTGTCATTGCTACATGTACCATTTGCCAGCTACGTACCACAAGGTACTCGGGGGTCAGGGTGGCTTAGTGGTTATCTATTGGGCCTCCCACCACTGCAAGCCGGGGTTCAACTCTTGCCTCGGCCAGCATGTGGGCTGAGTTTCAGTCGATCTCAACCTGACTCAAGGGTTTTTCTCCAGGTACTCTGGTTTTCCTCCCTCATCAAAATCGATTCACAGCTAATTAACATCTAGCTGTGGTGCTGTGCTCTGAGATCAAACATGGACTGTATAGCGGCAGCCAGAGGCGCCTTTGTATGCTTTCAGCCCGATGTCGTGAGCCGCGCCCTTCGCAGTTCAGTCCTCGACTGCAAGTAAGGGTGATTAGCACGAGCAATATTTATTTATATTTATTTATTTAACTTTTTTTCATTTTTGCAAGCTTAAGTTCCTCAGGCTAGAGGAATCAAGCATTTTAAATAGATAAGGCTCATAACACATTAGGAAAAAACAGCAAGCTGTTGAAAACATTAATACCAGTACAAGATCAAGCTAGCCTTGACAAACTTTTGCTTTATGTTGTTACATATCTTAATGGATGGCATTTACAGTCTCCCATCTTTGCCAGTTCATTGGATCAAGAACTGAAATCCTGCTGACTTTTTATCTTCAGTAGTTAGCAGATACAGTGGTTTGAGTAGGGTGTCTTGAAAACAAAGATCCCTAAGACCTTAAGCCTAAAAACCACACCAGCTTAGGCTTAGGCCTAGGCCTGGTTTTTAGGCTAAGGGTCTTAGGGTCTTAAGGGTCTTTGTTTTCAAGACACCTGTTTGAATAAGTACCGACAGCAGACGTGGTAGTGTTGGCTGGCTACTTCATTCGGAGAAGTAGGCTACATTTGTCCCCTAAATTGAAGCAATTCAGGTTTTTGATAATTGCATTTGATTCCTTTACAAAAAGGAGTTATGTAGTAACAACAGTCTGGACAGCATCTGTATGGAGTAAACTAAGACATTAGTACCCCAAATTGTCCCAGTGTAGCCATTAGGCCTTACTTTGAAAAAGGCATCCATATATTTTAATGTCACATGTATCATTGCCTTTTGAGGAGCAAAAAGAAGCAATGAAAAAAACAACCTAAATGCTTCCCCTGATTTATTTCAGTGTCATGGGTCAAGGTGATGATCGTGGCATTTTGCCAAGATTCTGTGAGGAACTTTTTGAGCGAATCAAATGTTGGAAGGAGGTACATACTCACATGTACATGTACACTGGGATGAGTTTGAAATAACTTTACCATCTCACCAGTTTCCCTTTTATGAATTAAACAAGACAATCCAGCAAATTGGCAATATAGTTACAAGTTAGAATTTCTTATATTGTCTTTCTTCATGATTATACAATATTCTCAAAATCTGGTAAAACTGAAGAACAGCTCACCTCCACCAATGGTCAACTGTCAGCTGACAGAATTTACCAATGCGTATATTACCAACAGGTTACCAACAAGTTACTGACAGTCGGCAAGAGGCCGACAAAACATTAGACAAATACATACTTTCCATAGGCACTGTTTTGCTTCAAACTCAGATTAAACTGAAACAACATTCATCAAAAGCATTTTGAATCGCCCTATAATTCATTGCAAACTGGCATGTAATTCCATTTCATGTATGTCTACACAATGCTGATGTTCATGCTTTCTATTTTCATGTAGTATGCAAGAAAAGCAGTAGACATCAATTCAATGATTTTCATTTATTCAAGAGGCAAAACTTTTAATAATTAATTGTAGTCACTTGAAACAAAGAAATAACACCTAAACTTTGTGAATGGTGTATTCTTTATGAACTTGTTTACATGATAATATATTTTGCATGTGCTTGTGTATTCTTTAGTATGAGCTTGTTTAGGTAATAATTGATTTTTCGTTTGTTTGAACAACGTGAAATTTGTAGTGATTTAGTGAAGAAAACTGTCAGTGGACATTTGGCCTACAGTCTTTCAACTGTCCACAATAGGCCATTTCCGAGTTCATGTCTGCCTCCTTGTCAAAGCGAGTTTAAGTCCAAAGTTTTTGTAATGGTAATTACTTCTACTTTACATATGAATGAAAACTAATTTGCATATGAAAAGCTTCTCACTTAGACTTGCTTTGAAGAGGAGGCAGACATTAACTCGGACATGGCTTATTGGTCCACTGTGAGACAACTGTCAGTTTACTGTCAGTCGACAGTCAACTGACTGCCGGTGGATGTGAGCTAGAACTTCTTCAATTTTACCCAAAATCTTAAAGCCAGAAATTTTTTATACAGTTAAGGTTTATTTAAAACAGTTGTCAATTTAAAAGTACAGGTAAACTGCAAAATTAATGATTTTTATTAACTGCTTTTTGATTATGATTAATAAATTTTATTGAAAAAATTTAATGTTAAGAGACAAAGAGTAATGTCAGCATACTGCTGATTTTCTATGTTGAGTACACTAAATGCATTGCTTGTGACTTTCTTACAGCTTCAGTTCACAGTGGAAATAAGCTACTTTGAAATCTACAATGAGAAGATTCATGACTTGTTGGCTCCTAGTAAGAAGAAAGATAACAAGAGAGTACAGGTTAGTGTGCAAAGTTTCTGAATTTTGCCTTTTAATCCTGACTACTTGTCATAAGAAACTCAGTACAGTTGAAATTTATTTATAATTTGCTTGTTTAACTTGTCAACGAAACAAAATGAAAACTCTGGTTAACATCAGTATCTAGGCTACTAGCAGTCCACTTAGATTGAGCCAAGACACCTGCTACAGAAACAAAGGCATGTTAGCCAACCAGCCAACTCACCCTAATAGCTGTTTAGCTCTCCTGTGTTTCCGAGTCAGGTGCTAAGCTGAAGCTGACGACACATGAATCAACATGGTGCAGCATTTGTTGCTCAGCATTTATATTATTGTTGAACCAATCATGTCCTCTTCTTCTTGCAACTACATGTAGAGTGATTTGCCTTAACAAGTTATGCCATTCAACCGATGGCAACTTGGTGCTTATTTCTTGTTGTAGTCTATTCCAGCATTTAACATAACATGATACAAATTCAACATTTCTTGAACAAGAACCGTAACATTAATTTGTTGATCAACAAATGTTGAACTGTGTGTGACCCACTTGACTCTGATGGTGTTGGGAACAATCTTGCATCAGTTAACATTGAACAAGTAGAGGGAATCCTCCTCTTATGCTCACATATTTGCTGACATGGTCATCTCTTTCTAATTTTACAAACAATAATTATAAGTTGGAAATTGTTGCAAAGCCAAGGTGGCCATGTAATTTAGGTGGCTGAAAAGCACTTTTCACCACCTGAAATTCAACTGAAACGTCGAGGTTGAGAAGAGGTTTGAGGGCACGAAATTCTGTCTTAAAGAATATATCTCTATAGGGAAGGCAGATCATGTAAATTACGTACCAGTTAATGATAATTTTTGTAATGTTGTGATAACATTTCAGCTGAGAGTCAGAGAACATCCCATCCTGGGGCCATTCGTTCAAGATCTGTCCACGTTAGTACTTCAGCTACAGCAGTTTTGATTTACTCCCTTGTCTTAGTGAAAAATACCGTTAAAATGACCACTTAACAAATATTTGATTGCTTTAATTACCACAGGTACACTGCAAGCTCATATGCAGATGTTGAGGTGAGCAGTTTAAAGTTGGTTAGCCAATCGATTTTGTATCTATAGTATAAATAGTTTGGAATTTAAGTTGTACGTCATGTTGAAATTTCTTTGTTTAACTTCAGTCTTGGCTGGCCGTTGGAAACAGCATCAGAGCGACAGCTGCCACAGGAATGAATGATAAGAGCAGCCGATCTCACTCAGTTTTTACTTTGGTCATGACCCAGACTAAGGTACAAAGGAATAATCATTTCATTTCTCAGAGGGGGGGGGGGGGGGAGACAGGGGGCGCAAAGGAGTATTAATTTTTTTCTATCTTTGAACCACTAAGTTGCACTTGTAGCTTTATCCATGCTGGTATTAAGTTATGCCCAACTGCAACCAAACCAAGGGCCTAAGGCTGCCAGAAGGAGCTGACTGCTGATAAAAACCACCACATCCAACTCATTTGTAATGATTGGGTACTCAGATGGGCTTTTCTCTTTAAAAGATACTGCAATTTAGACTTTGCTGCATTTTTTCAAATTTTACCACCTACAGCAAACTTTCTGACAACAGTACAAAGAACATTGTACCAGTTAGTTTTTGTTGTGTGGAAATGCTGGAAATGGCCTTGTGATGCTTTAAAAACCCACTTGTTTTGCCTTTTCTCAGGCAACTCTGGAAGCAATTGTCAAGCTGACCGCCTCAAAAAAGCAAAAGCCCTTTTGTTTCAACTCCTGCTTTGTCGTCTTTCCTATAGACTGAGATATTTGAAGACTCAGAGACACAAATGACCACCACAAGTAAAATCAATCTGATTGACTTGGCTGGTAGTGAGAGAGCAAGTCAAGTGTTGAATGACCAGGTCATCAAGACAGCGGAAGTAGCTGCTCTCAGACTCAAGGTAAAGAGGAGCAATTGTGATCTTCACGGACAAATTAAACTGTTTATGTCAAGACTCAAGCATTGTGATTATTTGTTGTAAGACATGTTCACGACATGTACACACTAGCACTAACCTTGCTTTCTCAATGTTTTTTGGTATTGGAGACTCTTGTACTTGTTTTCTCTTACACAGTCATGGTACACTTCTGTTCACTCTTTTACCTGCTCAGTGCTAGCTCTTGATGTAATTTTTTCTTATGCTTCATCTTTCAGGAGGGTGGTAGTATAAATAAATCACTACATACTCTTGGCAAAGTGATCTCATTGCTTTCTGACAGGGAAACTTCTGCTAAAAAGAAAATGTACATACCTTACAGGGACTCCACCTTAACTTGGTAAGTTTTGGTGTTATAAAATTTTGAAGTTGTTTGTGAATGTCATTTTGTTTTAATCTTGAAAAGAAAAAAAAAGAACGAAAAATTGTTAAAATTAATGGTGTCATTGTTGCTTCATAAATGCCCTTGTTTTTTTAGGTTGCTGAAAGACAGTTTGGGTGGAAACTCTAAAACAACCATGATAGCAAACATTAGCCCAGCAAGCACTTCCTTTGGAGAATCTTTGAGCACGTTACGATATCCTTTATAAAGACACATAGTAACAAAAAAATTATTGAACTCTCTGTGGTAAATCGGCACCACCCAGTGGACATCAGTCTACCACTTCAGGCAAAAGAAGCTGAGTGAATTAATTTTATGACTTTAAACGAATCTCTTGTGAAAACTAATGTAGCCATGCCAAATTTTTTTTTTTTTTTTTGACATTCTAAATTGTATCAGCTATAACTAGATCAGCCTGTGATACTTTTTCCCTTACAAATTGTGCGAGGGCAGAGCATATAAAAAAATTATTAATTAACAATTATTCGGTGACCGCGCGTTGGGGATGAGATGGTAAATAGCCAACGAGGCGCATATTGGAAGAGCATAGGATAGGTCTGGGTCGGGTGACAAAACAACAGGACGGAGAGTGGAGAGAGTGGAGACCGGAGACCCACCCGGTCCAGACCAATCCTACACTCTTCTAATATGGCTTCTGATTCGTGTTTCGTGGTGACAACAACGTCTATCCCTACAGTTCAAAGATATCGGAGATGTATTGTTTTGATGGTGATTCCTTTGCAGGAGTCGAACCAATACTAGTTCGGGTTCTCACGATTAATAGGAGACTCGTGGGACCAGCTTCAGGTGACAAATTATTGTTCCGCAAGGGTACTAGGATTCAATCTGTCAAAATGGAGCATTTTTCCGAAACACCATAAAAATACATGTCATCATGTCATTCACGTGGGTTAACCTCAGTCAAATGAGGATCACCTTCATTACAACTAACAAAGATATTAATTAGTTATTTTCTTGACAATTCACAAATATGCCCAAAGAGCCCGCACGATCGTCAACAGAGCCGTCATCAATGAGGATCCAAATGCAAAGATTATCCGAGGTGTGTTGAGGAAGAAAAAAAACGATTTCACCTTTCCTCCTTTAAATTGAGCATTTGTAAACTGGATTAGGAATGGCTCCTAGGGCACTGGGTGCAAATGGAAGAGGCCACAGTATCCGTCTTTCACAAGGAGAAAAATTCATCGATACGCAAAAGCACAGACAGTAAAAGGCAGAAACTCACGCCAAACTATTAGATTGAGAGAACTCAAAGAAACAGACAAAATTGATTTCAAAACTGATTCAGAAAAACCATTAAAAGCCAACCAATTTTTCAATCTGTTACGCTTTAGCGGCACCCTGTGATGTAATTCTTAACCGTTTTGCCTGCATTTCAGGTAGTTACAACGTATGGGGTTTGTTAAGTGACGGTGCCACTTAAGAACTGGTTCATGCTTTAATTAATTGTCAGTGTATCGAGTTAATGGCTGCATGCATGCGGGAAGTTTGGAGAACTTAAGAGAACCGTGGCCGAGAGCAACTCCAGCTTCATGAGCACAAACACAAGCAACTTGTCCAATGTGTCTTTTGTCCAAATAAAAGCTACCATTGATCAAGACGCTGCCGAGATGGCATTCGTTGCTTATGCTTTTGCTTGCTTCGCTAGTGAGGACCAGCTTAAGGGTCAAAGGTTTTATGCTTAATTAAAGCCTTCGACGAACGTGCAGTGGCTGGAAGTCGTTGCTTGACGGTTTGTCTTGTTCCTTTTGTTTGTTTGTTTTTTTTTTGAAAACCGACTTAGAAAAACCGGCTAAGAAAAAGGCAGTCATGGTAAGAACGAAACATTTCTACAAATTATCTTATACACCCACAGCTTTGCGTTCATACTCTCTTAATTGAATTAGATGGGATGAATTCCGTTGCCACTTCTGTCAAAAAAGTGCTCATTTCCTTTCTCTGCTCCATATAATCAATAACAATCTGAAGGCACTTTATCAAGGCCGATATTCTTACATTTTTTTCCTTCCAGAATTGAAAGAGGAAATTGAAAGACTGAAGCTCTATCAGGGAGAGGGAAATCAAGAAATAAGCGCCAAAGCACTTGCAGAAGTCGCCCTTTTGAGAGAAAAACTCAAAGACACTCAACGTATGTTAGCTGAATCAACTCGGTGAGTTGAACGACTTTTGAAACATGGATTTGTTGAATCGTTGCTTCCAATCAGTGGAAGGGTCCATATTCGCTTTGACACCGAAATCGTTTTCAGCATCTTAAGACTGGAGATTTCGAACTTTTGTAATCAAGATAAAGGTTGGCGACGTGTGGCATATGTTGATTTTTCTATGTATCGTAAGGACGATATTCTCTAGCGTGCGAAGTATCGCTAGAAACAAAAGCTAGCTTTCCAAAGGTTTTCAAGGCATCAAAGAAACAAGGAAAGGAACTTTATTAAAGTGTCGAGTCGTTCTAGCACAAGTGAAATCAAATGTTGGTTTTTGCTGAGGGGGGAAAACCGGAGTACCCGGAGAAAAACCTCTTTTTGCAGAGTAGAGAACCAACAAACTCAACCCACATATGACGCCGAGTCTGGGAATCAAACCCGGGCCACATTGGTGGGAGGCGAGTGCTCTCAC
>NC_090870.1:61217302-61259802 GCF_036669935.1 Montipora foliosa
ACACAAAGAATCTTAATCTCGGAAGATTTGAATTGGGTAGAGCATTGAGTTAGCCGATTAGGTCTATTGGTTCATTCCGTCAAAACAAGAGGGCAGCAAAATAGCACGTTGTAATAGGGAACATAAGCAACGTTAACTAGAACGTCTGCTCAAAATACAGATCCGCGTTATTTTAATCACTCCCCGGTTATTTAAACCCCTTTGAATATCACAAGAAAGTTAATTTCCCTGGTTATACTTTAAAGATTCAGTGAATTTATATCGTTTAAATAAATGCGATTCGATTTTCAGAGGAATCTTACAGGACGAGAAATTGTTAAATTCTGAACTAAAGTCCTTAGTGATTTAGCTATAGAATAATTTAGCTCTTCGTGAACGAATACTGGTCACAGATTCACGTTCAATTCATTTGAACTTCCAAGCCAACTCAGAATTTCCAGCTCTTACTACTTCGCAAACTATTTCTGTTTTCCAAGGGTGTCCGCTAACAAGTGAATCATCCAATGCAAACATATGTCACCATTATTACCCAGAATTTCGCTTTTTCTTTGCTGTGCAAGCCAAGTAAATTTGGCAGGACTAGCAGTCATTTGGACCCACGACCGCGATGTAAGAGGCATGGGTCTATTCTCGATTTTACGTCACAAACTGCTTTGCATTCTTGTTTTCAAAGAGATTGTGCATTGCAAAGCAGTTTGTGACGTGGAATCGAGAGTAGAACCCATGCCTCTCAAATTGGGGTCGTGGGTCCAAAATTACTGCTAGTTTTCATAACTTTGCGGTTGAGTATTGCCCGGCAGATAAAAAGCGAAATTTTGAGGTAAGAATCTTCAAACACGTATGCTTTCGGTGGGGAGATCAATATTGTAGACTAAAAATATTTGAATTTAGGTGCACTATAAGCAGTTGCAACTCAGGAAGCCCGAGAACATTCGTTCATGCAAGCCTTTATTTTTTTTCAGGCTTCTTTTCCAACTGCTCAAGTTGTAAAACTAACTGCGATGATCTTTCCAACTTTCATTTTCTAAATTACTCAGTTATGTCTCGCACGTTCGTTTTTACCGCCACTAACAGGCTTCGAGTTGAATTGGAAGAAGCAAGGGAAGAAGCAAGAATCAAAGCTCAGGAGGAAATAGTAGTCAGGATACAGGAAGCAAAGGTATAAATTTACTAACTTTACATAGCCTCAGTTACTCGTAAAACTGAAGAAATTAGTAAACCACACTCATTTCAATGTAATTTTCTGTTCAGGAAGCCGCCCAACAAGAATTGACTATGCAAAAACAAGAGTTTGAAGAAAAAGTCTCTCATTTACACGAAGTCATGGTGAGCATTTACTGATTTAAAGTGGATTTTTGTCCGCGCACGTTTACGTAAGTAGAAAATGGAATTAACGTGTGCAATAGACCATATTCGTCTTCCCAGTATTGGACTGGAACTAGCTTGCAATGGAGGCTAATGCGGGGAAATATATTAAAAAGTATTTGCATTTGAAAAGATTTCCCCGCATTAGCCTCCATTGCAAGCTAGTTCCAGTCCAATACTGAGAATACGAATATGGTCTATTGCGTGCGTTTTCTTTACGTTGCCCAATTTCTACTAGGATACTAGGCATTTACGTACGTTATTCGCGCGTGAACGCACGTAGCGATCGCTAGGGTTTTCGCAAAATGTTGATTTCGCGACAGACTACGTTTTCGTAACGATGTAACCAATGACATTTTTGACGTGAAACGTTTGTCATATGTACTTAAACTTACGTAAAAGAGGAGAAGAAAACCCTTGTCTTCAACGGATGCTATTACTATTTAAGCGATAGAGGACTCTTTCCGTGTTTCCTTTACGTAAGTCTTATTCTACACTTGGTGACCGTTCTTTTAGTATGGCTGCCCCTCACGTTTGGAATTCACTTCCTTCCTTCATTAGGAAAGCCACCACAATTAACAATTTTAAGAGTCAACTTAAAACTTATTATTTTAAATTAGCATATTTTTAGTTTACGGGAATTAACAATTTTATTGGCACTTTGAATTCATGTAATTAATCTTAAGTTAACTTACAAATCTATTTATGAACATATTCTTAGCTCATATGAAGTGATAAATTTTATTGGTATTTTAATCCATGTTAAGCGCATGCGATCATTCTGTCATGAAGCATGCGCTATATAAGTTTTTAAGTTATTATTATTATTATTATTATTATTTACGTAGCTTCATCTAAACACGAGGGGGAAAATGAAGGAAAATGCTGTTTTTTTACTTCTTGATTGAAACAGACTTTCTTGATACACGTATTTCCCACCAGCCAACCACAACGTGCGTCTGACATCACATAACCAATCAAATTCTCGTAATGTCACAACCGTGTTTACAAACTCTCATCTAAACACAGCTATTAACCGATGAGAGTGCACGTACTATCCTATTTATTTTGTGATTGACTATTTCATATTTGCTTGCAGGAATCTTTGACTACAGAAAAGAAACAAGCTGAGGAATCCAAGCAAACTGCAGTGGAAAAAGTTTCTGAATTACAGGCGCACAGAGTGGTAGGAGGATGAAAATATACGTCCACTATCAAAGAAGTGTCTTTCTTAGAAGGAGATTTAGATGTCCATGTGCTGATTAAATTATTTCATTCTTGTAGTTGTTGGAGCAAGAGATCCTCAACAACAGAAAGCGATTACAAATGGAAGCCCTTGCTGCCAAACAGGTCAGTCTTGAATTATGACGATTTTCGTTGGCTTCAATGTAAAGACTAACATTTCAAGATAAATAAATGTTTCAACGCTATCCTTGCCAAGTTCTTTGGCTCTTAACTTGTTGTTCAAATATGTTTTTAAGAGATTTTTTAGAACGGAATTTTTTATAGTCAGATGTATACCTTAGGCACTTTAAAAACAACAAACAACGCAAGAATTAACCCGTCTCTGTCCTTCCCATTCAGATACTTCTTTAATTGCAGTGGTAGAATGGACAAATATTTAAATAATGCCGTTTGTGATGTTTGTGGACAATTATCACAGGAACCTAGTTTAACCCTTTCACCGCCATAAATGCCAATTGACACTCCTGGATTTTACTCTGTCTTAAACGTCAGACGATTTTACTCGTCAATGGTGAAGCCCTCGGCAGAGAAAGGGTTAATGACGTAGTTCTCACGAGTCGAAGTAATGGGAAGCCGGTCGTAGGTTCGACTTTTTCAAAGGGACACTCAGATTTCTTCCGAGTATCCCCGAGTTACATCGATGAGTGGGTCTCTTCAGTGTTTAATTGTGATGCCTGTCAGTAATATTTTCAACGTTAACTTCGCAGGCTTTGGAAGAAACTAAAATGAATCAAGTGCGAATTATCTCCGAGTTGGAGAAGGAAAAGAAGAAGATGCAAGGTGATGTCTTGAAACTCAAGGAAGCTAAGGTGAGTGAAAAAGCAAAAAGCTATTAGCCCCTTAAATTCTCGGCCCTCGGAAGTAATCGCAACCAAAGCCTCTTGCATGGTTTCCTCCACGCAGCGGTGTAATTTACGTCGAAACGTGTCATTTAGACAAGACCCTGCTAACGAAGCAAGATTTTCCAGGGAGCGAAAAAGCGAATTAACTTTGACGTTTGCTTTCGTCTTACTCTTGCGCGCGTTTTGCTTGCCAGAAAAGACTCTGTTCAGCACAGCGTGCCGCAAAAAGTAGAAAGTCATGAGCATTTTGCTTTACGAAACATTTTCTTGTTCCTCCTTAGGCTAACTGCAGTGTTTTATTTCTTTTGCAGCAAAATCGCGAGAAAGTAAGAGAGGAGTTCAGAGCATCGTTTAACAACATTGGTAGAAAAAACTCTTTGGCAGGTATAGTTCTTTAGTCTAGACTCGCAGAGGATTTTGGACAGATACGTTCGTGTATAAGAGAACATGAGCCTTTTCGTGCTATTTATCAAATTGCAATCTCCAAGCCGCTTGCCTCATCTCACTCTGACAGTTAATTACACAGGATGTGAACTGAGTTTCTGAAAAGGTTGTTTTTATTCTTTCGCCTACAGACGATCCCAACAAGAGAGAGCTGTTACGGATAACGATGTCCTTAAGAGAGGCTAACAAGATCAGTCAGAGCTTAGCAAAACATGTTGTAAGTGAGAGTTTTTATGAAGCTTGAAACCATTGACCCAACTTAATTTCTAAAAGAGAAAAATCTCCACGATCTTGAAAAGCAATTACTATCCTCAACAGTGTCTAGGAATTTCCGTGATAATGAACTTCCTGTTTCTTTGCAGACCTTTAGCCGTGATGATGTGATCGTTGATGGCAAGGTAAGTAACCCCTTTGAATTTGTTGAAGAATACAGTAGTCATCACTTCCCGAGTTTAGTTATATAGCTGTTTGCTTATGAGGTCTCACAAAGACCGATTGTCAATCGACAAATTTTTTTTTTAAGGGACAGGGTTCGTACGCATCTTGAAAACCCTTGAAAACCCTTGAATTTCGAGAGTACATTTTCAAGGCCTTGAAAGTCCTTGAAAATCTCTGCTCTTCATTCCTGGTCCTTGAAAGTCCTTGAATTATTTCTGACCCACATTTTTAATCTAAAATTATCAGCCACTCAAGTCATGTCATACAAACGGACGAGCTGTGGGGTCGAGAATGGTTACCAGTGCCTTTGCATTATTTTCACGCATCTACGTTACGGAAAATGAGCAAGAATTGTACTGTCAGACTATTTCCATGGGTAAATTCTTCGACGTAAATAACAAAGAGGTCCTTGAAATTTCAAAATTTGGCCCTTGAATTTCCTTGAAAAGTCCTTGAATTTTTGGTCTGAAAAAGTGTACGAACCCTAAAGGGAGAAACCCATTTACCAGCAACCCTGGGTGTCGTTTTAATACAGGCATAACCTGCTTTCCTCTTGGTGGTATTAACGTATTAGCGAGCAAAATCACCTGACAGCCAGGATCTCAGTAGACTGATTGCAAAACCTCCTTCAGTGTTGAAATGGCCCGCGTGCG
This sequence comes from Montipora foliosa, assembly GCF_036669935.1. Classification (NCBI taxonomy): domain Eukaryota; kingdom Metazoa; phylum Cnidaria; class Anthozoa; order Scleractinia; family Acroporidae; genus Montipora; species Montipora foliosa. The sequence goes on from NC_090870.1 coordinate 61,222,290, forward strand.
TGAGGTAAACATGTTTCACAACCCCTCAACTGAGTTCCACTAGAGAAATTGCGTCTAGTACTGTTGTGGGTATATACTGTATAATACAGCAACATAGAAGTCACATCTGATCAAGGGGTAGGGTGAGGGAAGAGGTGTACGTTGCGGTAGTTGCGTGTGTGGTATGAGTACAAGAAAACTGAGCATAGAAGTCAAATCTGAGAAAAACCTATCGCTGCTTGTTTCCACCCCTTTGTGACACGCTTTACATAACGGGCACCAATTTTCAATGATGCCTGCTCTGCAGGCTGCGTCTGTCTGTGCATAATGTAACACTAACTTTCCAACGTTCTTGACAGTCTGAGATTAAAATACGGTTAAACAACACGAGGAAAGGTCTTACGACTCTGTGGTCGTTGGAAAAGTTTGAGAGTGCCATGGAACAAATGAGGGAATTGTACCAGGTAGGAATTAAAGAACGTCGAGGTTACTAGATGTACAATAATTCGCGGTTCCATCTAGTCTGTTAATGATGTCAACAAAAACGTTTTTTTTACTATCCCAAACGAAAAATACGAATGGTCAAGTACCAGAGTTGTTTAAGAAGTTTAGTGTGAAGGCTAACCGTGATGACAGTTGTGATAATTACCGTCATGAAAGTTATAAACCCGACGCGCTATGCTTTCAGGCGATATGGCATCTACACTTTTGAACCCTTATTGCTTTTATCGGAACATCTTCGTCTTAGTCTTTATCAAACGGTGAGTGACGAAGAAAGCAACTGCATAAGTTTCTGTGCGCATACATGTACCTGAAATGCTAAACACTCAGTGGTCTAGCCTTTATATGAAAACACATTAGTCTTGACTCACTGCAGGTTTTCGATTTGTTCAGTTGTGAGGAACATCAATTTATAATTCTTAACAAAATTCAAAATATTTCTCGTTGTTTCGCGTCTTGTGAAAAGAAATGGTCCACCTGGCATTTTAACGATATAGAGTGTTTTTACGTGACGTCACGGTGGCCACATTGGTGCACCTAAGCAATGGAAGGGCGGCCATGTTGATGTACCCAACGGGAATTGAGCTCTATTATCATGCAAACGTTTTCTTTTGTTTCGGTGGAAAAACAAGGTTGCTGATCGATTGAGTGAAAACACTCGATTCACCCAGACGTGACTTTTTACATTTACATTTACCTTTTACAATCATTTCCTGTCGACAAGGCTCATATGCTCGGAATCGGTCAGGTTCGTAAAGGTTCTTGAGCTCACAGACCCCATGCACTCTTAAAACCATGAAGACTTGGGGCTGTGGCTAGTGTGGCGGGCAAATTGTTCCACTTAATAGCCCACTTTCGATATATTAAAATTCAGTTCTAAACAAAAGGCATCATCTCGAGGCTCTGGGGAATAAACTCATACAAATCCTTATATTTATTCCCCAGAGCCTCGAGATGAGATGATTTAGAACTGAATTTTAATATATCGAAAGTGGGCTATTGGCATGATAATTAATTGACGTGATTTTTTTAAAATTTACAGCAGCGAGACAATGACAGCGTTTCTGGGGAATCTGGGGATGAGACTGACCCTTTTAACGACCCAGATGATAAGTGGGAAAAGGACTTTAAACTTGATTCTCCAAGTAGCAGGTGTGTAAATTTAAGGTTCCTTATTTATTGCCAAAGACTGGTTTATCTCTTACCTCAGTGACTGACAACAAGTTGTTACTGTTAATAATGCAACATCCTCTAAATGCAATGTAAGTTGTGGAATCCCACAGGGATCAGTACTTGGTCCACTGTTGTTTTTATTATATATAAATTATTTTCACTGTTGTTCAGATATCTTCGATTTTCATCTTTTTGCAGATGATGCAAATTTGTTTTATAAAAGCAAAAGTCTTTCCATACTAGATACAAACTTAAATGTTGAATTGAATAATATTCACATATGGATCTGTGCTAATAAGCTTTCACTCAATATAGAAAAGTCAAATTTTGTGATTTTTCATCCACCTCAAAAGAGGTTACAATCTCATAATTTCAGTCTGGCTATAAATAATAAGCAACTTAAGCGAGAGCTCTGTATAAGGTATCTGGGCATTCTAATTGATTCAAACTTAAACTGGAAGGACCAGGTTGAAGGTATTGTCAAGAAAATTAGAAGAAGCATTGGTATCCTTTCTAAACTCCGGTATTATGTTGACCTAGATATTTTATTAAGCTTATATTATGCCCTTATACATCCTTTTTTGACCTATGGAATAATTATCAGGGGAAATACCTATAAGACCACTCTTCAGCCAATTTTCATTCTACGAAAAAAAAGCAGTGCGAATAATTACTTTCTCTAGATTCGATGAGTACTCTAGTCCTTTGTTTAAGTCTCTCGAAATTATAAAATTTTTGGATCTAGTAACGTTTGATTTAGCAATCTTTATGTATCGATATCATAACCAATTACTACCACCTGTCTATTTCTTTTTTCACTAAAATAACACAGATCCATAACTATAATACAAGGCTTGCTGCAAAACAGTCTTTAATATTACCTCCCAAAAGCAAGAACAAATGACGGAATATTCAATATCAAATTCCAAGGCCCATCAGTTTGGAATTCCATTGACGAAGATATTTTAAAATGATCATCTCCATTGCCTTTGTTTAAAAAGAAAATGAAACAGCAATTTATCAAAGATTACTAGACATCTATACATCGATTTTGTAATTTTAAGATAAGAAATAAAAAATATTCTTTTGAAATAATAATACTCTTTTGAAATGTAAGAATTTTAGTCGCTTTAATATACTGGTAGTTTACTTAACACTATTTATCTCTATTTTTGTGTGTATCTATGTTTGTTTGTCCTTGTGTCCCTGACCTGAACATTTTAACATCTTTTCTTAACTGGCTGCCCGGCATTTTTAACTTTAAGGTTATTTCGGGCAGCCAGCACCCCTATTATCTGCTGTACTATTGTTATTATTTTATAATTATTGTATAATTGTTATTAGTTTATTGTAACTATGGGGTGAAATAAAGTGTTGTTGTTGTTAACTACATCACCTTTATCGACGGAAAATCCGATATTTTGAGTTTTGTAGTGGCCATTCGAGTGGATTTTACAACGGCGAAGAGCAGTGAGCTGCATCTTCACCAGATCGAGTGAAATTAGGGAACGAAATCAGTTGCGTAGAGAAGCACATGACCTCGAAGCTTGTAACTTGCAACTCGGTTCCTTGAAACAAAGCTGGGGATTTTAGGACACCAATTCTATGCCTAAATATGGACAAAAATAAGATCGAAGCTGCACACGCGGGAAAATGCGCGAGTTATGTTACATCCAAATAAGGAAAGTTTAAACAAAAAAAAACCGCTTCTGAACCAGAGTTAAAGGCTTCAAAGTCACGAGCTTCTGTTGCGTTTTATGTGGGAACAATCTTAAGTCGTTCAGTCACAACCTGGAGGGGTTGGGGAAGATTCAAAACATTTAGGACGGTGGTAGCCAGTCCTACAGGTAAGTCGTGAAACTTATTAGCTTCATTTCATCTCATTCCCTTGCAGACGCATTTCTTCACTCAGTAGCTCAGGGTTAACATCTCGCCCCAGGTCGTCCTCGGCCGGAAAAGCACAAGGTACGTCATGAATCACCTGTCCCATAGGCCAATTAACTCTAAAATAATTGAACGTTTTATTCCCAAAGTATTTGAAGTGGGTACAACATTAGCCGAATTGGTCTATTTCCTCAAGGCATTGCACGAAGTTTGCCTCTGGTGCGAATATTGGGTTAATCTACAATATACAAGAAAGTCACCGAATAATGTTACTTTTATTAATGTTTACTTAGGAATTTCTACGAACAAAGCGGAAAGCATATTTGCAAAATATCGTAATCAACAAAACGGCCCATCCAGCGACACAACCGATGAACCTACTGATAACACAGGGGCTTTTCCAACAAAGCCTGTTGAAGTGACATCCAGTCGGTCTCACGTGGCTTTGAGTAGACAAAGTAAGTGAAATATTTTCACTGCTTATCTTTTGCGTATCTTTATTTTATCTTTAGATGCAATGATGAGAAGGATGTAGTGTAGTGTAGTGTATAAAATTTATGTGTATGTATAAAATGTAATGTATACAATGTCCGTAATGTAGTAACACGCGAAGTGAATGAACGTGTACATAGGAAATGTTTCCGTTCAGTAATGTAACACAGCAGCCCAATGAAGCAGTGTAGTAGTAGTAGAATGAACTGGAGAAAAAAGGAAGGAAAAAAAAATAAGAAAAGTAAGGAAAAAATAGTTAAATATTTTTAGTCCCTGGTATTCCTATTAGATCGTTTTTTGAGTGTAGCTGGAAATTTAGATTGCTGATTTGTCTCTCCTCATCACAAGAAAATTTGTGGAGTTTCTTTAAACGGAATAATTATTCCAAAAAACTTAATACAATGTACTTTATCCACATTTGAATTTTCATATTAACTCATAAATTTTGCTTGCATTCAATGTTATAGACGTTCACCTCACAACATGTGAAAATTTTCGACTTGCACGATGCTTACGTGTCTCACAGTATGAAATTTAATATGATTTGGAAACACGAAGCTTTTCGTCTTCATTGCAGAAAGCGAAACAGGACCACCAATTATTTCCTTGCCAAACCTGTGCCGAGAGTACCTGAACAGTTCTGTAGTGCCTCTAAAAGGTAAATTTATCGAAACAGCTTTCGCCTTTAAATTGTTATTTAGCTAAACATAGTTCCTGATTGATTTTTCCTATTCTATGATTAAAATACTCGTAAGTCGACAGCTTCGAGTACCCAGTCGATACTTCTTATCACCCAGTCGTTTTTGCAACTCATTTTCACGCGATCTCAATCATCATAGAGAGGATAAGATGTGGAAACTGTGTACAATGAGGGTTTTAAAAATTAATTGAACATCGAAACAAAACCAAATGGTAATGGAGCTCGTTTCCTTGGTTGCGTTCCAGAGTTATCAGATCCTTTCAGGGAACCATTGTATGAGAAGATTTTAAGAACCGTCAAGAGCATCAAACGCTGTGTGACTATTATCAAGAAGGAACATGAAGAAAAAAGAGCTTCTGTCGTTGGTAAGATTTTTCAATCATGGTTTTTCGCTGGTGATATTGATCTAATTTTCCGAAGGCACGCCAGTTTCAGTGTGGTCACTTGTAGACCATCTTGTTTTGACCCTTTGTCCGTTTTATACCCTCGTATTTCAGAACACTTCTCTTTTTACAGGAAGTCAAAATGAAGTTCACCGATGTTGTCTGACCACTACAATCTCCTTACAGTTGCTAATGGAGCATGTGCGGATATGGGGCGCCACAGAAAATGGAAATGCGCACTTGACTCAACTCAGCGGGCAGCTCCTTGGTACCGTGACACGATTATCTGACCACTTCATTAAAATTATCCAGGTAATTTGTCGAGCTGCAATCTTGTACGAAGAAAGAAAAGTTAGAGCCCTTCCCCCCTCTGCCCCCCCCCCCTTCCCCCCTCTCCCCCCTCTCACCCCTCTCCTCTTATCGATGATGAATTGACCACGTCAATTTTTTATCAATGACTCGTTGGGGGAGGGTTGGTCTTAATCTTTTATTTAGGACGTCCAAAATCGTGTTTTTCTTATTTCTTTCATTATCTCTGCAAATAATTTTACCGCGAGTTTCATTTCGGTAATTAATTTAATTTACTTCCTTGTGTGTTTGCAGACTGTTCAAGCCTCGAATTCCGTATCTAACATAGATGATCTGTTCTCGGCATTTGGTGATGACGTCAGACATGTAGTGCGGGACACGGCAAAGATAGCGGTCATTTCACAAGACGAGCTTTCAACGGATGGGGATGAATCGGTAATCACTAACTAAATGCATCTCCCTGTATGTATGATCACTTGATAAAGTAGGATTACCATTGAAAATTGCCGAACAAGGATCTTGTTTTATTGTACTAGCTTTGCTCGACTGTTCCTGCTGACATGTTACAGTTATTCCCATTAAAGTGTACAAATTGCACCAACATTTTCACTTCTGTCCAGAAATGCACATTATTAAGTCTAAGCCTTTGCTACCTATTTCTAACAATAAGGAAAAGGGTAAAGGTTGTAAACCAGTCATATTGCGAGAAAGTTATAGACAACGCTTGCTCTTTCTTTGAGTCATGATTTTGGTCACGCTCTGAAATAAAAACTTTCTTTGGCGTTGCGCCTCGTGAGTCCACAACATTTTGACCACTGTGATGACGAATATCGTTGTCGATAAGAGTACAGACAACGCTGAACCACTTTCGATTTGTTAATTCGAGACTGCAGTGATCTTTGAAGTTGGGAAAAAGAGCAAGACACTTCGTGACCGGGCCGCCGCTTCGGATTGAAATCCGTTTGCATCTAATTTATTATGTGCATTTCAAGCCGTATTTCACTGACCATTTTTGTTACTGAACCACTGAGAAACCAAGAGTCCATTATGTCTGCTTCCTTTTAGTGTTCTTTCTTTTCAATACGAATTGCGTACTGCAGGCTTCTTATGAATTTGGGAGTGAAAATGTTTATTAAAACTTATTAACTGTTTTAAAGGATGAATGCGACGACGAATTGAACAGAGCTTTCGTAGAAGGACAAGATATTTCAATGGAATCATCTGTTCGCGATTCAGTGTCCGCGATTTTGGAGATCCAAGAACAGTTACAAACAGACACTATGGATAGCTATAGTACTGGCGTAAGTACGTCTCCAGGCTTAGGAAAATACCGGAAATAACGAATACAGGAGCTGCTGAGAGGACCCTGCAGTAGAATTCACTTGATATTAACGATTTCAGTTCCCGGTATATGAGAGACGACCCAAACATTTAGATGAATGAAATAAATGTATATGTTTGAAGTGCGTCTGATAGCCTGAATTGTTGAGATGTTTATAAGAGACGATTGCTTAAATTGTCCAGAAAAGCGCGAGGATCACTTCTCCCTCCCCTCCCTCAAACATGTCGAGAAAATTGTCGCGGACGTGTGCAATTTGAAATTCCCTTTCGTAAGCGCTATTTATAACTGCCCTCTCTTCTTTGTCAGTTGTGGCTTTCTTATCCATCATCCCTCCACTATGTATCCATTTATGCAGTTTAACGCTTTTGTACTGTAACCAAATCAGGTGGTTTTGAGTGTGTGTTTGACCTTGTGATTTTTTGGTTGTAAAGGTTGAACGAGAAGTCAGCGACAGTGTTTGCAAACTTGTACGAGCAACTGGTGATTTTATCCATCAAGGACGAGAAGTGCAGGTATTGTCGTCGAGGTCTGTTCCAGGTGTTAAGATCGTAAGACCGTCATCGCAGAAATGATAGGCGTTGCGAGCGAACGTGCAAAAACGGGAAAGACTGAGTAGAAAAGACAAGGGAACCTTCCTTTGTCTCACCTCTCCTTTTTCTTCACGAGGGCTTTTGCTATTTCTTACAATCTGATCGCCTGGATCAATGTTTTTTTTTAATAGGGTGGCTATTTATTATATAGGGTGATTATGCTACCTTTTGCCGAGATGTTATGGACAAAATGATTTAGTTGACGTGTATGACGTCAATAAAGAGGAGCTCAACACGTGGACACATTTCGTGTACTCTGGTTAGAAGAATAATGGATGGAAAGTTACAATTCAAAATCCAACGTTCTGACATCTGCATTTATTTGATTTAAATTCGCTGATCCTCCAATATGGCTGCCAACCTTCGTACCATAATATTTTGAGAAAAAAGTATTAACAACTTTTCACGTTAAAGCAACAAATTGCTGGCATGCGTCTTTTATTTAATGTCCGCAAATCTCTTTTTGTGTCCACATTTGGTTGGTAAGTGTAAAAAACAACTCACTAACCAGGAATGAACTTTATTCCTTATATAACCATGCATGTGTTACCTTCCTCTTTCAGATGCAGCTGATTTCAACATCAAATGAAAATAACCGGATAAAGGACAAAAGGAGGAGTCGGTTAATGTCCGTGAAAAAGTTCGTTAGCAGCGTAAACACTTTTCTAGGAAAAGTAAGAGACTTGGCTTCAAATATGCGCACAGCGTGTGAAGATATGGACATCGAGAGCCTGGTTTCTCTTCCTGAGGAAATATCGTCAGCAGCTTTGACTATAGTGCGGCAAAAACGCGCTTTTATTGAGACACAATATTCACCTTCTTTGGGAAATAACCGTAACATCGTAGACGAAATGGAATATTTAGAAAAGAAATGCAGTGATGTTGAACTGGCCGCTGGAGATATGAGGAGGACTTTGCAGAAGTTCTTGTTCCTCAGTCCTCGGAAATCACTACAGAAAAAACATACTTGTAAAGTGTTAAGGACTGGTGACGAATACTGGCATGGCGAGGACAGCTGTCCGCTGATTGGACGGTCAAGAGAGCATAGGACTCCTCTGTCTAGGCTGGGCAAAGAACGGGAGGCAAGAAGTGCTCGCAGACTTTGGAGTAAAGAATCGCCTGTCTAAAAACAAAGATACAAATCAAGTTACTCATTGTAGATTTCATTAATTTAGGTGTTTTTAAGTTTCCTACAGATATATAGTAATAGCGCGTGGAAAGAAAGAATTTTTTAGCAGGTTAACGTGAAAGACGAAACACGTTAATCGACTGATCCCAACTGGGTTGGGTGTTTTTGCGAAAAAGAGGCACCATGTACTCTTTTCCATCACCTTTTTTATTTCATGAGCAAACAGAGGTGTTGGCTAGTTATGCGGGCCTGGTGCTTGCGGACTTAAGTTAGAGATCCGAAAGTTAAATTACGTATTCTATGTTCTCACAAGCCTTACTTTCATGATATTTATTCCAAAGGGTGAAGTGCGAGGGTTACAATGCAACGCGCCTTATCGTGGCCACCCAACAAACTTTCACATTTGACAATTACGTATAAATACATCAACTCAACAACCCATGCAACGATGTTCAACTTACAACTGGACGAACTTTGCAAGGAGGCGTGACTGTCAAACAAATTCTCACGTCTTGATTAGCGGACAATTTGTTTAAAAAAAAAACTTTGTTAGGTGGCCACGGTAAGGCGCGTCGCACTGTAAATTTGATATTGGAGGATGCTTTGTAGCTTCAAAGGAAACGAGAGCAAAACAAGTGCTTGTTAAATAAATAAGCACCTGCAAGAATTTATGATAAACAGATTTAGTAGTTAAATAAAATGATTAATTTAGTCTTAAAAAAAAGAAAATGTCTTATGTAGATTGGCGCTCACCTCGATGGTTTAATAAAACGGAACCTCCATGCATTCTTCTGAAGAATGACTTTAAATCTGAGAAAATAACGCTTGCAATTAACTTTGTTCTCCCACCATTTTTTAAAAAAGTGTTTGTGTCAGAAAGAAAAAGAAGTTAGAACGAATGCATCCAATTCGCTTTAAAACTTCCTGCCGCTATAGGGCAACCGAAAACTGAGAACAGAAACAAGCAATTCAACAATTAATTATTTTGTTTTCTTTGGAAACAATTTCAAACAATTTTTGATTGCAAACATTATTTTCTGGCGTTTAGAATTTTTTTTTTACAGGTTCCCTTTAAGGCGTTCAGTACTTAGCCACTTATGAATATCAATCAAGAATTTCCTTGCATGTTGCCCTTTGCATGCTGTTTTGAAATTGTGAAAGGTCAGGGATATTTATTAGCAGAAACAAATCTGAATCATGCGTCAAATTTTTCCTTTATTAAATTCGCATACGTTTATTATCACCTTTTAATGTGCAGAGTCGAAATAAACCATGTAGTTCCTGAAAGATAAATTTTGCACAATAATTCTTACAAGTAAAAGTTAGAAAAATGATCAAAGTTATAAGCATATCTGTCTCATCCCCAGAGTCCGCTTTCCTTTTGGTCAGCAGCAAGAACACGTCCTCTGGCCGCTTCGAAGCCAAGAAGTCCACAAATCACTGATTTGCTCTCACCGTATCGAGGCTCAAGTAAACGGTTGACCAGCTGTGTCCAAATTTGAACTTCGAAACAATCGTCTGTTTGTTTGTTTTCTTGCAACAGTCATCAGTATTGTTTGACTGCAATGAGGGATTCCCAAGAGAACTGCATCAGCACTTGTGCCCTCGTAAACAAAACATTAGTTTAACTTGCTTTTTTTCCCTCTGTGCAAACGCATTTGTCTCGTGCTTCCGACAGTTCGTTTTGTATTTCATTACAACCACTGTCGATTCAGTGCGCGCAAATGTATGCCAATCCCCACGAAACACAGCCGCCCAGCCAAAATATCACGTTTGGACTGATGAGTTTGTGGTGATTTGCATAAATTTTCTGTGACAAAATATATTCGATACAAGATCTTTGCAGACTACATAATGTTGCAACCATGTTCTTCGACAAGCCAATTCGATAAACTAGTTCCTGGCAAGTTTTCTCTTTCGTCGAGGAAAACGACTTCTAAAGGATTTGAAAAATCTTCAGTGTTTTGATCCAAAAGGAAAAAAATATTGACGGATAAACATTCATCAAGACTTAATATAGGAAATATTCAAGGCTTTCCTTGAGTTTGATCTTCATTGATTGCTGCGCCCATTTTGCTTCAGTCTCACTGGTAAAGAAATGCAGTCTACCTCTATGTAAGATAGACAAATCATTGTAATGTTCTCACTGATCGTTCATATAAAAGTTCCTGCTTTTTGATAGATAGATTATTTTCATACAGAATCTGCGTAAGAACGCCTGGATTTAGAGATTTAGAGCATTTAAATGAAACCTATGCGGTAGTGTTTCTCACGTACCGGTGTTATTGGCCGCTCCACACTCTGATGTGCAACAACCACAGGCAGCCCAGACTCGGAGAGAAAAGGAAAAGGAAAGGAAAGGAATTTTATGCGAGATGTGAAGTAAGCTAGAAATTACTTTCCGGGATTTGTACAAGTGACAACTCGGGAAGCTGAGAAGTCGCTTAAATCGCGTTCAATCAGGCAAATAACCGAACAAAATACGAGAAAGTCCCCGGGGCAATAAAGTAAGGCTTTTTATTGGCAATATTTGCGTGTAAAATATCTTGTTGCGTTTGTAATCGCGTTTCCCATACAAATCCTCATAACAGGCCTTATTCACGATAGTGGCCATGTTGGTTTTCAAATTGTCATGCAAATTAGCCATGTGTTATCCTGGGGGACAAACATTGGAATAAAGGCAAATTGCGGAAAATCGGCTCGTCGAAATATTGAAATAACATTGCTAAAAGTACACTTTAGAATTTAGAATTAAGTACCTTTATAATAATTTTATTTCTTTTGATTGCCTTTGACATTTTGACTTTCTACTTCGTTATCTGCTCATTTTCCACAAAAAAAAACATCGAAGTAACTTGCGTAATCGTTCTATTTTACTACTTAGGTTATAAACATTCAATGAACGTGAAACAAATCATCTGTGTGGCTAAGATGTTCGTTATAACCTCTCGAACTTGTGTGCCCCCGCAGAGGTGTGTAGCTAATTTGCATGATAATAACAAATCCAGCATGGCGGCCATCGTGAATAAGGTCTATTGTTTTACTCTCCGAGTCTGGGCTGTCTGTGGTTGTTGTACATCAGTGTCTGGCGTGTGGAGCGGCCAATAGGGAGCTTACGAAACGAGGACGACGACGGCTACGAGGACTTCATTTAAAAATACAAGTTCGCGTTATTCATATCACTACGAAACTACTTCATGTCGTTTCGCGTTAAAAATGAGTAGTAACTGTCGAGGAATTAAACTGGCATGAGTGGGTTGGAAGCGTAGAGAGAGAACTGAAAATTCATCGTCATGTGCTAACGTCCTCCACAGAACCTTGAATTTGGTCATTTCACGTCGTCATTTAGGAGATGACGGCAGAGAAATATACCAAAATGTAAAACGCACGTGCAAAGCGTGCAGAGCCATTGTTTTTGCTCATTAAACCTATTGTTTTGTAGCGTCGTCGTTGCCGTCGGCGTCGTCGTTTCCTAAGCTCCCTAATAACACCGGTACGTGAGAAGAACAACCGAATAGCTTTCATTTAAATGCTCTAAATCCAGGCGTTCTTACGGAGATTCTGTATGAAAATAATCTATCTATCAAAAAGCAGGAACTTTTATATGAACGATCAGTGAGAACATTACAATGATTTGTCCATGTTACATAGAGGTGGACTGCATTTCTTTACCAGTGAGACTGAAGCAAAATGGGCGCAGCAATCAATGAAGATCAAACTCAAGGAAAGCCTTGATTATTTCCTATATTAAGTCTCGATGAATGTTTATCCGTCAATACTTCTGAGATATTTTTTTCCTGTTGGATCAAAACACTGAAGATTTTTCAAATCCTTTAGAAGTCGTTTTCCTCGACGAAAGAGAAAACTTGCCAGGAACTAGTTTTTCGGGTAACCGGTCGTTTCGATCGAAGGTCGTTTCGATCGAAGTTCGTTTCGATCGAAACCAAAAGTCAGTTCGATCGAAGGCAAGAGTCATTTCGATCAAAGAGTAAATGTTTATAAAAACTACAGTTTTGCAAGCGTATAGATAATAAAGGTTCTTGTGTTGAGTAATGTTTGCGCGAAGTAATATGCGCGGCGCGGAAACGCGGTGTTCAATTGATTTCCTTTGTTGCCGGCGTTTCTTTCTCGGCGTTCCTGATCGGCAATGCTCAATTAGCTATTCGCTATAACGTGTGTACACTGAAACACGGGGTTTAGATTTTATTACCATGATGAAACGAACAAGTATTGTCACTTTCAATGAGAACCGAGCGAAAAGAGATTAAACGCTGTTGAAAACACTTGCGTTTGGAACAGAATCCGTGGAAACAGACGGCTGGCGGTCATGTTCCTTGAAGACCAAGGTTCAAGAATGTGTTTTCCACAACTCCGAAGTTAACTGTATCAGGAAATATTTTTAAACAGATTTGATAAATAGTAAGTTCAATACACTTAAGCAATAGTTACAGTCTTCGAACTGACTCTTGTCTTCGATCGAACTGACTTGCATTCGTTTATCGAATTGGCTTGTCGAAGAACATGGTTGCAACATTATGTAGTCTGCAAAGATCTTGTATCGAATATATTTTGTCACAGAAAATTTATGCAAACCACCACAAACTCATCAGTCCAAACGTGATATTTTTGCTAGGCGGCTGTGTTTCGTGGGGATTGGCATACATTTGCGCGCACTGAATCAACAGTGGTTTTAATGAAATTCAAAACGAACTGTCGGAAGCACGAGACAAATGCGTTTGCACAGAGGGAAAAAAAGCAAGTTAAACTTAATTTTTTGTTTGCGAAGGCACCAGTGCTAATGCGGTTCTCTTGGGAATCCATCATTGCAGTCAAGCAATACTGATGACTGTTGCAACAAAATAAACAAACGATTGTTTCGCAGTTCGAATTTAATCAAGCAGTGTTTGTTAAGTGTGCAACTAATTTCATTATTTTGGAAATCGGATCGACTAATTTAAGAATTCTTTATTCGACTATTCAAGAAATTTTTGTCAATCTATTTGGATCCGTTGAACCCACAAAGACTAAAGAACTACATTACATTCGCACTAAAATGTTTGCAGAAGAAGAAGGTAATTATGAAACGTAGATGATCGGAAGAAAACATTTGTAGAACGTCTCTTTCAAGTTAGAAAAGGCAATTTACATTGAACTTAGAACAGTACTGCTTGTCTAACTTTTTCCATTAAGAATTGAAAGTAATGAAGAGCTCTTGAAAATTCTAATGTCCTGAAAATTTTAATGCTGCCGAAGAAAAGATAGTGTTATGGGAAAACACCGCCGATCCTGTTGTTGTATGCGCCTGCCTGATTTCAGTATCAACTATGGGACCATACGTTCTGCCAAGATATCTGCCTCTTTGCACTGCGGTAGTTATTATTATTTTCTGCTTTTAAACTGAAAGCAGGATATTTGCATTTGTTTGAAGTTTCCCGAAAATAGACATAAGCAAATAATAATAATAATAATAAAAGCGCTGAAGGAAATCTTTTGGGGAAAGTTGAAATGAAATGTAAACGCGTTGGGCAAAGTTACGTGATAAAATTACCCAGTAAACTGCGTAAACAGCTGTAAGACTGTTTTGTCATTTCTCAAGTATCTTTTGTAAAATACGTGCTTCGTGCTGAGTGCGTTTCTTATTATTTAAGGTCAAATCTATCCAAGGAAAAGAAACAAAAGGGTACGGTAGGAATTGTTTCGGCTAAAGCGATTTGTAGTCTAATATGATCGTTTCTATATTGTTATTGAAATTCGTATGCACTTTATATGGATTGTTGGTAACAACAAAATGAAACAGCCGGGAGCTAGTCAACAAGTCAAAACGTTTTTGTCTTGGCTTCAAGTTCACGATCCTGTCACAAGCTTTCTTTTCGTTTCCATACAGTTGGTTTCATACAACACTTGAAAAGGTGGAAATCTACTGAAAAAGGTAACAATTTTAAACAATCCGTGTTGAGTCTACACAGTGGTAACCCGTCTTTTCATATTTTCTCCTAAGATTACGTTAAATCACTGCAGAATATTTTCCTTTTGACGGCCACTGCTATCCTGATGATAAAATTTCCCAATCGTACCAATTTATGTATTAAGGAGGCCGTAAAATAAAGCTCCTAAGTACAGACCAGGTCGTTGGGGAGAGAGGTAATGAATGTTAACTTCACGTAGAGAGAGTAACCAGATCTACACAAAGAAGTACTTAAAAAGTGTGTTGGGATTTCTTTATGAGAGTTACCGCGCTAAACTAAATTGGTTTTGGCATTAAAGGCAGTTACATGCCAAAGAATACTTATTAAGCATTTTAAAGGTACTTTCCTTCATCTTGGAAGAAATGATGGAAAGTTCAAATCTAAAGCAAGTAGTGACAGAGTCGTCAGCTGTCGAAATCACGTTCAAAAGGTCTCAAAATGCAACTGGAAATAAACTTGTTCAAAATAGGAAGAAAATTAAGAAGAAAAGCATTTGTCTGAAAGCGATTAAGGAACTAAACAAAAGAGATATGTCATGACTGAATAGCCTCTTATTTAAATTAGCTATGGGTTCTTTGACAGGATGACCAAACTAGGAGGGAATCTGAAACAGCTATTGGTTTTGATAACTCAACGTTAATTAATTGTCTGAGTAGTGACAAAATGTGAATTATTGTCATGCTCATATTATAAAATTAAAGAGTTTTGTTTTTTTCCTTGAGTAGTGATGAATACGCATGTTCGTAATATAACTTTCGGCTTATAATTTCTAACTTAATCGCTGAGAGCTAAACCAGCTATCATTCTGAAATTCTCAGGACTTGATCTGATCGAGTTTTTTGCTTGTAATCAGTGGCTGTTCTATTTGTCTTTTAGCTAACATTGTTGTTCTATCGCCTCGAGTTTAATGCCAATTGCAACAAGTAATCCTTACCATATTGACACGGCTAAGGCCGCAATATTTCCGCTATTCAATTTCAATATTTTCGATTTTCGATCTCTATACTACTAGCATTCGAAATATTATTACCAGTGGTAAGGGTTTTACATATTTTTTTTAATATGATGTAAAATAATTTTAAAGAAAATATCTAAAATGAATAAGTGCTATGATGATAATCAAAGGACTTGCGTTATTTTGACAAGACAATAACGACGTAAATAGATAAATTCTTGATTTCAGCTCTTTTAAGTGCTTGACATCATTAGTTAATGACCTCGTAAACGTGATTCATTTGAATCATTGTGGACGCATTTATTACACTTCTATCAAACCTGCAGATCTTTTATCTCTCCCCTTACTTCCCAAAAAGAGATTGTCACGTTTTTCCCCTTTCATCTAAGAATTTATATACAAGGAAATATTTCATTTGGAAATGAAACTGACAGGAAAAATTAGCGCAGAGAACATTACACGTGCATATATTTGAAATGCGGCATATGATGAACTCGCACTTATCTCGACAATTTAGCAATTGTCTCCAGCTCATAAATACCTAAACATTCAGGTGGCAGTTTGCACCAGCATCGAAGAGCATGGGTTCGAATTCCTTGAAGCCATCTGATTTTTAGGTGTCTATAGGAGAAAATTCTCTGTTTTCAAAATTATACAGGGATCATACTACAGTTCGGTAACAAACGATTTCTGTGTCCTGTAAAAGCAGACTGAGTCACTTTGGGCTTGTCTATCTCAGACGTTTGTCATGTAAAAAGCAAGCTTTAGGATAACATTTTATTATTGCCCACACGTTTCGGTTATTTGGGTGACCAGTTAATGAAGATTTAGCGTTGCATAAAATTTAATTACAATCATTATCATTTAAATGTACAAACAAAAAAATGATGTTGACTGTATCACCGACGATACGTAGTTGAAGAAAGGACGAGAGTGTCGTCGAGCAAAAAGGGCACCTACAAAGTTGTTTGGGTATCCTGATCGATCTAAAAATGTGTATTTGTGCTTTGCAAAAACTTTGTTCGGTTTTACAAGGAACACAAATTTTATCGATTTATAACTTCACATAGTTCCCATATCATCCAATGGGTTAAGTTTTTCTAATGGTCTTGTTCCAGCGTTTTTACTGTTTGCTGTAGTGTTTAAACGGTCTGTGGCGGTGTCACAGCGGATTTGAACCCCCCGGTCCAGATCCGCAAGGGTATTTGGAGCCCCCTGAAAATAAGCGTTCTTTTGATTAGTGTATATAATCTCATGGGCCCGAGGGAGATTAAGGATTAATTTCACGCGTATTTTCAAAGTTTTCACAAAATTGCCAGAGTCGCGAAGCGACAAGGCCAATTTGGAAAACTCTGAAAACACAAGTGAAATTAATCCTTAATTGCACGAGGGCACATTGCGATTACGTGTTTATCACATAAAGGGCAAAATTATTTTGGAAAGCCCGTTCAGTGCATATTGTGTTTTGTTTTCGGTCTTGTCACGACGGAAGTGTTCTACAAGTTTGTCTGAGTGACGGGCATGTAGAATTCTCTCCTGTTCTTCCTTCTCATGCACCCATCTCTTTGGTTCACTATACTCACTCTTGCGAGGGACACATTGAATACTTTTAGTGTATGCGAAGTTTATTGGTCAAAATTAAGCTGTTCATTCTTTTTTGTTATAGGAATTGTTCTCAGTATTTATGAAACCGCAGGATTTCTTTCCCATCTCTTTCTCACCTCAAAGTAAGTCTGTTAGAATAACTTGAATATCGAGAACGGTTCTTTTAAAGCGCCGACCATTTAAAATATCAATTGAAAGCAAAAGAACTTTGAAAAAACAATGCCGCAGCGCGTACTTTAAAAACAACTTTTACTGAAACTTAAGTCTAACTTTGCTTTTTCTCCTCGTTGAAATGAATACTAGAACTCATGACTTGACAAGTTTGGTTATCAAAAAGGAAAAATCTTCTGAAGCCTTGTAATCAAGTAAACTTCTAAGAACGCGTCTTCCAACTAAGAGGTGTTCCTTCAAAAAGTGGCACCTCCCGTTTGTAGAACAATTTTTCTTAACGTGAACTTGCAACTTTTAGATGACGTTTCCGTTGACACCACTTGAAGTCCTTATAGGGAGCTTACGAATCGACGACGTTCGAATGACGGAGCCGTTGGGTCACGTCACAGTTTTGCGTCGCCGTCCTGTAGAAATTTGAATTTACTATATTCGTGGTAAAGACGACGACGTTGGTGCGCGTGCAGAAAATTTTCCCGCCGTTTCTAAAGTTTGTTTTTGTCCAAATTGTTCGATCCAAAATGCCTAACTTCAGAGAAACGAAAGCTTCTATAGCATACACTTATCGAATGAACTAGAATTTGTACTTTTTATACGATATTCACAAGTCAAAGAACCCAGAATTCTGGAACTATATGAAAGGTTCGATTTGGATAGGAAAACAAACGACGAATGCAGGGTGGACATTTTCAAACTTGCTGAACAGATTCAGCTTCCTGACGAGATAACTACTTACAGTGGTTTAGTTTTAGCTTCGACACTTGAATTATGCACTGATATATCTCAAGCACTGTGCCAGTCCTTCAAAGTCGCCTCTATTTTTAGTTGGAGCATAAAAAAAGCAGACAAAAAATCAGAAACGAATGTAAAGAACATGCCCCTAAATGTGATATACTGGATCAAGTTATCTGGCAAAAACACCTGAAGCATCGCGAGAAAACTTTGACAACTAACCATTCGTCCTGCAATTTTACCAGCAAGTGCCCAACTGCGCTATCGTTAATTAAGGAGCTTACGAAACGACGACGCCGACGGCAGCGACGATGCTACAAAACAATAGGTTTAGTGAGAAAAAACAATGGCTCTGCACGCTCTGCACGTGCGTTTTACATTTTGGTACATTTCTCTGCCGTCATCTCCTAAATGACGACGTGAAATGACCAAATTCAAGGTTCTGTGGAGGACGTTAGCACATGACGATGAATTTTCAGTTCTCTCTCTACGCTTCCAACCCACTCATACCAGTTTAATTCCTCGACAGTTACTACACATTTTTAACGCGAAACGACATGAAATAGTTTCGTAGCGATATGAATAACGCGAACTCGTATTTTTGAATGAAGTCCTCGTAGCCGTCGTCGTCCTCGTTTCGTAAGGGAGCTTAAGATCTACGACGACGACGTCGACGAAAACGCCGCAAAACAATGATTTCATTGGTTAAAAGAGCGTAAATAATCGTGCTGCACGTACGGCACGGATTTTAGCTCATATTTTTGCGGTTCTCTGTATGACGACGACGTGAAATCACTAAATTTTAGGTTTTGACGACAACGTGAGCATGCAGCAGAGAATCTTTCATTCTCTTATTTTCAGTCTGAAACCGCTCGTACCAATTTATTTTAGGAAACTTCGCCCACATTGTACGAAGTGAACGAGGTGGAATAATCGCGAAAGACTTTTACTAGAGCCAAGTTCTATTTTGAGGTGACGTTTTCGTCGACGTCGACGTCGACGTTGTAGATCTTAAGGTCCCTGTAAGCTCCCTAAAAACGCCCTATGTATCTGGGGCATCCCAGTTCGAGTACCGGTACGTGCTTAGTGCAGTTCTTTGTTCACTTACTAAGTTATAATGTTGAGACTGAATCGATAAGTGTGTGAATAAAGAAACCCATAGATGATAAGAAACGTTAAGAAGATGTGTTGAGATGCGTGAGATATTCAGAGCCTGAGGGGAGGTATTGGTGTTCCTTTTTAATATAGCTGCTTTAATTAAACTACAATAGGTAGAGTGCATATTCAACCTATAGGTAAAATGAGGATCACCAATTAATCTAGGTAAAAACGGATTCAACCTGAAACCACATTTGACGAATAACATTTACACTCTCTAATTCTTATCAGCAACAATTGCATTTAAAAGCCGAACCTTGGCAATGGATCAATATTTTGCTGACGATTTCGTAGTGCTTGCTTTCAGCAATCTGGCGATAGTTTGCTCCTAAATAAATGATGCTTAGTCCGAACATGGGCCCTATATACTGAATTTTTTCTCTCTTATTGTGTGAAGGACAGCTGACGATGGAAAACTATTCCTTTTCGACGAGTGCTTCTTATTGGAATACTTCTGCAGAAGACAGTAGTCTTGAAATTCCGTTTGTTGTAGTACTATGCACTGTGCTAGGTTTGGCGAGTGCGGTGGGTACTGTTGGAAATTTCCTCGTTCTCTTATCAATTATCAAGTTTGACGACCTGAGGGATATACCAGACTTCTTTATTTTCAGCCTCTCCTTATCGGATACGCTTGTCACAACGATATACCAACCTTTAAAAACATACCGGCTGGCACATTTAGAAGAAGTCTCCACATTTATGGATATATTGAGAGCATCCAGTAGTCTTCTCGGGCACATCTCGTTGATTGCCTCAATTTCGAACATGTTTGGAGTGACCATGGAGCGCCTGATCTCTATCAGATTCCCGTTGAAATACGACTTCCTTGTGACAAAGAAACGCGCAACTATCGTTATCCTTTTCATATGGATATTTTCAATTTCATATGGAGTAATGTGGTCAGAGGGGTTGGCTCCTAACTCCTACTTATCTATTTATTTTATTGCGGTCCTCATTGGAACAATATTAATCTATGTTTACATATTTTTGATCGCAAGACGCTTGGAACGCTCGGTAGCACATGTACAAAATGGCTCAACTGATGAAAACAGGTCAAGCAGCAACCTCAAGGATCGGAAAACAGCAAAAACCATTGCGATTATTCTGGGAGTGGCAACTGCCAGTTGGCTTCCGTTTTTGATCATTCCTCGCTTTCTAACCGACGACCAAGATCTGTTCTTCACGGTTTTCAGTTTTCTACAAGTTTTATCAGTTTGCAATTCATCCATTAACCCATATATATACTGTGCAAGAAGTCGACGGTATTACTTAGCGTTCATTAAGCTTCTCGGACTCCAAAACGCTCTGTTTACAAGAGTACAAGTCACTCAGGCTACATTCAGAGTTTCACCTCCTGACCATCCCTCCACGGCATCCCAGGACCCTTACAGAGAAATTGATTATACGAGACATTAGCTGAAATAGTATATATCATTTTGGCATTGCCGGATTAAGAGGACATTATTCTATGTTGTACGCTGTATACTGTTGTATTGTAAAACCTTTGCCACGTATCGAGCGTGTTATTAATTAGTTAAATTCTAAACTTGAAATCGTTTCGCCTTCCCGGCCTCTTCAGTTCTTAATATTGTTTAGGTTTGTGGATTAAGAGGAATTAACTTGAAATCAGGGAAACATTATTTCATTTATTGCGGAGTTAATTTTTCGGACGAAGATGTCTATCTCGTGTCAATAAAGCTTCGGCTAAGTGTTTCGACTGCTGGGCAAGAGGTTGTAGTGTTAGTGTTTCATGCTGTATGACAATCAGGAACCTACGCTTTGTCGCGAGCCCGTTTTAGTTACCCCGCGTTCAGCATCGCCATCCAACGACGCCTAGCAGCGGCTCACTACGGAAAGGTGGCCGTTCATCAACATGTCACCGTCTAACACAAATAGCAAATTGTTCGTGTGCTTTACATCTCTCAGTCTGGACTATCCCCCTGATAAAATATCTTTCAAAGACCTGAATATTCGACTGGGGTCATAGTTAAGTTGTGCCAAAAGAAATGGTTCCTCAGATTGTTTGTTCAATATGCGCTTGCTATTCAATAGAATTGGGCATTGCTTCTGAAGGAGGCCTGGGCAAACAAGCTTCAACATTTGCTTGAACATCCGTTCGAGTTTGTTGAACAGCGATGTTGAAACAGTTTGTTTCCTCACCCCTTTCAACCGTGTTGAAACATGTTGAATCGATGCTGAATGAGTTTATAAGTGTTTAAACTTTGCTTCAATAACCATTCAACATTTCTTTTGGTTTCGCGAATGTTGAATAAAGCTGAAGCCGTTTGCCCCCCTCTTTCAACAATAGGAAGCTTAAGCACCTGAGTTTTTGAGACGCGGGCAGCCACCGGAAGTGAGCTGTTTTCCCTTTTAACTTGTCTTCACACAACCACATTTATATCGCTAAGTATCTTTTCACTATTAGAGACCATAAGTTTAAAAATCTGGTTGAGACTGCTATCCTGGCGTGCGAAATATTCACTTCCGGTTGCCGTCCGCGTCTCTAAAACGGGCGTTGTTGGGTAGGCGCGTAAGCACTAATCGGTCTTTCAATGACGTATTCATGTCAGTTTCCACAGTAACATCCGCGGATGCAGCCTGGGACTGAATACAAGGCCTGATGTGTTCACAGGCGCTCCAAGCTTGGTGTGAGAAATGGCTGACAAATATATGAGGAATTTTATAGGAATCCCGATAAAAGACTTAAGAAGGTAATTAGATGAAAAAATTCTCTATTCTCCTGACTGGTTTTTTCAAGATTCAACGCGATTTGAGCCATTTTCAATTTCTCGGTTGTCAATGGTATTATAAAACCCCATGCAAGGTTGCACACTCCATTCTGGGGAGCCCACTAATTTGAATGAAATTTTCCTAAATAAAATTTTCCCACTGTCACAATTCCACATCGGAATCAACTGACAAAGATTAAACTTTCATTTCAACCCACCAACAACACAATAGCAGCTCTGCGAGCTACTTCAGACGGTAGTTTGTTCACTCGATCCAAATCAATATATGAAACTACAGGTTGAATATGTACTCTTCCCTCCCCAACGAAAATGCTCAACCCCGGCCGCACAGTGCTTTTCATTTACTTTTGTATAATAAGTCAATTGATATCCATGTATAATAACCAAAACTAATCCTAACAGGACCCTAAGTTTTCTTTACGCTTTTTAGGCTAATTTTTCTTTAGGCTCCAAAAAAAATTCTTTAATTCATCTGAGTGCATATTAAACCTAGGTAAAATGAAATCACCAATTTAACCTAGGTAAGACAATTAAATATACATTTGCAATAAGTATTCAGTGCCTTTTTCCTCTACTGAGATATCTGAGCTGCATTCTGAACCCATCAAATATTTTACGAACAATGGAGAAAGGCCTTTTACTCAGAGTAATTCAAGAAATTAGGTTATCTAATTAAAGTAATATCGTCTTCAGTTTTTCACGAAGTATCTTGCCGAGAGTAACTTTTGAGAGAGTGCTAGGAAATTCTCTGTGAAGACATAATCAAGAACGGCTACACTTTCCCAAGCATTGCCTTGTGATTCCTTTGACAGCCCGCCTCACTTCTCGGATGCGCCAACAATACAATAATGGATTTATTGAAGAATTTAAGAATATAAGAGCTACCGTAATGCTCTCGATTATCACAGAAAAATAACCGTCATGAATCGTACTTCTTACAGCGGTAAATATGGCATATGGAAGATAGCACGCTACAACGCAGACGGAGACCCACATCGCATTAGACACGGTTTTGCTGTATTTTAACTGGCGCGCTCTACTGAACGCGTTAAACTGTTCAGATGCGGATTCCTGTCGAATCTGGACTTGTCTATTCCGAAGAGTTAGGAAAATTTTCGAGTAAGAAAACGTGGAGACTAAAAGAAAGAAAGGGACATTCAACCCTATGACGGTCGTGAACACACTTGGGTTCCAAAGGTAAAGCAAGCTTACTGACGAAAATGCAAACCAAAGGAAGCATAAAAGTGCTCGAACTCTTTGGAGTGTTATCACATGCTTGTAGCGCAGACCTAGAAACAAGGCGAGTAGTCTATCCACACTTATCATTGTAAGTGTACACAGCGATAGTCCGCACAATATGGATGATGAAATAAGTAAGAGAGATAAGACGATTTGACAAGTATTTGAGCCATTTTCGGTGACCACAGATAGAATGTAAATGATATAAAATGGTTCAGTTATAAGTCCAATGCAGAGATCAGTTGATGCAAGGTTACGAAACAACACTTTTGAAGGTGGGTAAATCACAGAAATGTTGGAAAGAGCAAATAAAATCAGCGCGTTTCCTGAAACTGTGGTGATGAGCAAAAGCCCATGGATAAAAACGAACAAATATCCAATCCATGATTCCTGCAGAATAATCTCGGAGTATTGCGAACATGTGGTTACTCGTACAGTTTTCCACTCAGTGTTTTCCATGGTATAATTTTTTAGTATGCCGGCCAACTGAGTTCTTGAACCTGTTTTCACCAACAACGGTGAAATCTTCCGGCCTTGTCTTTTTGTTTTGTTTTGTTTTTTATTTCGCGGCGAATGAATAATCAACTCGATCGAACAATATCATTAAATGAACCTTTTCCCAAGCTTCGCCGGTATACTTGTCGGCTTTTCAGTGGTCATCTACTTGATCCGGCGAAGAATCTTCTCTAATTTAATGTGGTTTCAAACACTTTCAGTTCGTGGAAGAAACGCAAGGGTGTGAATATGTAAGTGAGAGCCAATTAACAGTAGTTTCTTTTTTGCATGTGCTTGACTTAAAGTATCCTGACAGGGTGTTATCCAAATGCAAGCATAATTTGATATTAGCTAAACTTGATTATTTTTCCGTCCATTAATTAACAGGTGCATGTGCCTCAAGCAAAAACCAAGATTAGTATTTGTCACCTTAGTGGCAAATCAGGTGTCAGTTATCGTTTCCTAATGACACTTAAAAGTGACTTTTCTCTCGGCCTCAAAGGAAATTTCTTTCAAACTTGTCTTTTTGTCTATTCTTGGTTTTCATCCACGTGACAAGGCGGCCTTGTTGATTAGCAATACAATACAATTTCATTTGGCTGAATTTGCATAATAATAAACAATTATTCCATGAGCGCACGTTGGATATGAGATGGTAAAAAGCCAACGAGGCGCATAGCGCCGTGTTGACTATAACCAGTCTCATATCCAACAAGCGCGAATGGAGTAATTGTTTTATTAAATTCCTTAAACTCCAGAAGTTTGGATGTACGAAATACGAGCGAAAAAAGCGAGAAAATCCGAGCGAAATCGAAAAAACTTGATGAAGATGCGATGTTGTGTAATACCTTGGTGGTCAGACACGCACTGCTCATCACAAAATCATTTCTTACCTTTTCGCGTACTTCTAAACGTCGGAATTGATCCAAAGTTTCCACAAAAACGTTTTTTTTTTTGCTTTATTCAGAGAAAAATTTCGCGTTCGGGCGAAAAATAATTTTAGCTGAGCAACGCTTAGTGCAATTATTTACCGTATAAGGTCAAACTAAAGCCGTGTTCACATTAGGCCTCGATTATGAGCGAATTATAATCGAATTAAATATGAATGGGTTCACATCAACTAATTGCAGTCCCTGATTATAACTGGATTATAATTACTTCAAACAACCTCAAAGGGGTTGTTTGAAGTAATTACAATGTGTAATTGAACAAAATGGCGAGCACGTGGTGGTATGAGCAGACGAAACTTCTAATCGCTTTATGGAGCGAAGGTTTGGATTTGTCTTCTTCTATTCTGGGTAGCTATCCTTGGTTCTCTTCTCGCCTCAAGCACATGATGGTGATGATAATCGTGGCAGCCACTCGATTCGGCGCCATTTTGTCTCACACTGCAAGGTTACCCTGCGTATTGTATTTGAACCATAATTGAATAAAATTGAACGGAGTATGATAGCCTGCTATATACTTCAGTTGATCAAAATCAACGTTGAGTGTAAACACGGCTTAAGGTATATGAGCTGATAACCGAGATTGAGTGAACCAATCAGAGCTCGAAAAATGCATATCCGAGGTTGAAAATTTAATAATAAAGTTTATTTCCCAGCGGAATGACAGGTTATTGCTCTTACCAACCAACATGGCCGTCAAATGCAAACCAGCATTGGGCCATTTCCGAGTTCATGTCTGCCTTCTCTTCAAAGCGAATCTCAGGGTAAAGTTTTTGTGATGGTAATTAGTTCTACTTTACATATGAATGAAAAATGATTTTCATAAGAAAAACTTCGCACTTAGGCAGACATGAACTCGGATATGGCCCATTTTGTGAGATAACTTGCAAACAAACGAGAAAGAGAAAATGAGGATTCCTATTCACGGCTAAAAACGTTGATATCAACCGAACAATATCACAAGGAACGTCATGGGGAATAATCACGGAAGATCTCAGTTTCGGTGCGAGCGTAATTAATTTCTCCTTTTTGTGTGCAATTGGTGAAACATTATTCTTCATTTCGCTTCGCTTAGGTTCCAATTGTTCCATTGGTCTTATGCAATAGAGAGGAACTTGAATGAACATGCACTAAGAAGGGCTATAAAACCTCATATTTATTTACTGTTAACAAATATCAAGACTTACGATATGAAATTTATTTCCGCCAGCAGAAGACAACAAAGAATAAAAGACGTAATCAGTATTCCATTAAAAGATAAGAAAATAATTTTAAAATCATTAAGGCTCTTTTCGCTTTTCTAAAGAAGAAGAGTACAGAAGCATATTACTTATAAAATTTGGAAATACATTTTCGCGTTCAGTAGTCTTCTCACAATCGCAATTTTTGATTGTGCTCAAGCTCATTTTAGTCAGGTAAAGCTACGGACATGGGTCCATCCCTAGAAATGAGCGATCACGTAAGGCTATAATGTCGTTTCAATCGAAATGAATGATACGGGGAAAGGTGAGCGTTGAGTTAGAGCGAGTTTCAATAGACCTAATCGGCTAACTCAATGTTGTACCCAATTCAAACCTTTTGGGAATAAAACGTTTTGTTCCAGGTATTTCCATATCATTTAAATATGAATGCTACATTATCATGCAAATGCAATACACAAAGAATCTTAGTCCCGGGAGATTTGAATTGGGTACAACATTGAGTTAGCCGATTAGGTCTATTGAGTGTCGTAAAACCAAAACCAAAGTAATTACTTTGGCCAATCAAAAAGGACTGAGACAATCCAGCAAACCAATCAAAACTCGAAGTAATTACACGTAGCCGACACAAAGCGCGGGAAAATGTGCACGCGCGAGCCATGATTGGTTTTGGTTTCGCTTCTGATTGGTTGAAAAAATGGCGCGAGAACTTTGAACCAATCACTGAGTGAAGTAATCATAAACCAAAGTAATTATCTAATTACTTTCGACACTCACTTGAAAACCGCTCTAAAGGTAATAAGAACCATTTCTTAATTAGGCCTGATCCCCTTTGCTCTTCTATTGAGTTCAGCAAATTTCTGAGCTTGACGCCTGCGATTGAGCAGTCTAATCAATTAAGAATTATCTCCCACAAGTCCAATCTATTCTTATTCCTTAAAGTGCTACTATGACAAAAAAAAATAAACTTCCTTTTTTCCTTCAGATATTGAAAGCGTGCTTGCTTGACACCTGACTGGGAAAGGTTTTCTTTGAGTTTAGAATTTTACGGTTCGCCATTATTCACGTTCAAGCTTAAGACTGACCAATTGGACCTCCGAGAGGGTTGGAGCGAAGATAAGATGATGTCGAAGACTCACTTTAAATTGCAGCGTGTAAACGCAGCTTCTTGTACATGCAAAACACGAGTTTAAAAGTCTGAAATAGGGTCTGTCGGATTATGTCGGCATAAGTTTGAGCATAATACTATACCTGGAGGGGCATCAGGCATAATTCTGGCATAATACTAATATTTTTGCAGCATAATGCTGTTGTTTCTGAAAACTGGGAGAAGTGTATGGAAATGTGGTAGCAACTCGCTCTAGAATGTACAAAGTTGATAAAAGCGGGAATATTTTACGAACTTGATACTTAGGCTCATACCTAGTGCATTTTGGTATAATCGAAGGCCTGGTTACCTTTTTATGCCAGTTGAGTTTTTCCGTAAACGTGATATTTAAACCAAGGGCAAGGGATCATTAACGTTTAAACACATTGAGGTGTGAATGTTGTCAATTTCAAGTCCATTTTGGCTACAGTTCATAAAACATGTTATGAAAAGAATGCTCATTTTGATAAAGGTAATTCTAAGTGCTATAATCCTACAAAGCAATAAGTCACGAGAAAGTTTGTAGTTTGTAACTTACATTTCGATGCTGTTAGTTCTTAAAAACTTGGGCTCATCAGATGAAGGTTTATTGGAGAAAAACATATAGTAAGCCTTTCAATGCCTCACAATTTCCGATCTTTCACTTGCTCATCAAATGTTAATTGAATAATTGTCTTTCAAAAATGAAAGTCTAGGAATGTTTATTAATAGGTACGGGCCTATGGGGGGTGGGGTGGAAGTGTCAATTTAGTCCGGTAGAATTTGAGCATTATACCTCCAGCCGAGCATAACTTTGGTTTCACGGGTGACGCCCGAAAGCATAATACTCTATTTTTCGAGCATAATCCGGCAGACCCTAGTCTGAAAGTTCGACACTCCCGTGCTGCATATTAATTTGAAATGAAATTGATTTTTGGTCATAGTAGCACTTCAATTATTCAAAGAGAAGGGCACTGAGTTTTTGCAGTTTTGTGGTCTGACCTTTCCAGCATGTGATCGGCTTGGCATGTGATTCAGCATGTGATCGGCTTGTGATCGCATTAGCTTGAAGGGCTTCTGTGTGAATGGGACCACAATAATTGTGTATAACAGCCAGAAGTCAGGCTACTTGGCCAAGTGCTGAGGCCTCACTCAAACCTCACTCACTCATGTCTTTCATACATTGACCGAATGTATAAATGGCGGCCAAAAATGTATTCTTTTGTTTATGTGCTTATGAGACTCACTAGCCTCGCTTTCAAGCAACTTTTCTTTTGTATTTTGTCCATGCAAACGAGGCTAGTGAGGCTAATTAGCACCTAAACAAAAGAATGTTTTTTTGGCCGCCATTTATGCATTCGGTCTATGATTTAGCTGAGAATAGTTTGGTTTATGACAGCAATCAGTCAAGAACGAGTTACCCTTTTAACTGGACAATAACCGAAACGCCCAGAAAAGGGGTTAATTTCGTTGTCTAGAAAATCAGGGTTGGATGCATAAAAGCAAAGTTTTAACAAAAAAAAAATAAAATAAACACTGAACTTAGAGAAAAGTCTCAAAGTTATTTAGCCGACCACGAGTGCTCCACTAATTGGAGTGACTACAAATCAGCAGGCCATTTCCGAGTTCATGTCCGCCTCCTCTTCAAAGAGAGTCTAAGTGCGAAGTTTTTCTTATGAAAATTAGTTTTCATTCAATAGCAACGTAGAACTAATTACACAAAAACTCCGCAATTAGACTCACTTTGAAGAGGAAAAAGACGTGAACTCGGAAATGGCCTACTGAAATGTTGGTTTTTGTGGAGAGGGGAAAACCCGAGTACCCGGAGAAAAACCTCTCCGAGCAGAGTGGAGAACCAACAAATTCAAACCACATATGGTGTCGAATCCGGAAATCGACCCTTGCCCACAATGATGGAAGACACGTGTTGCCACCACTGCGCCAGCCCTGCTCCAAATATCGATAAATTTATTTCTTAAAAGGATCTATATCATGCACTTCTTGACTGAGAGGTTATAAATGGAATATATTTGCCTCGCCGTGAGTTAATGCGTACGAGATGTTAAATTTGCATTCTCACTAAGGCCCCATCCCAGGCATTCCCATCCTTTTTGCATATATTTAGTCAATTTTATAAATGTCAATTTAAACTTTGAATGAACTAAGTGTACATTTATATTTCAATATCATGTTTTAAGGAAGTTTGAAATAAAGTCTTGTCTTGTCCTGTATACATTACCGAATTCAGCTTGAAAGTGGTTAAATATTAACTAACTATTGATTCGCTACTCGTCCTTTGAGATGCTTTTCCGAAAAAAGTTCACAGAATTTAATTTCTGTTGGGGAGGGTTGATATATGGATGGGAAACCATTCAGATATACAACGTGTGCGTTCCTTTCGTATAGAAGCCATACGTCTTTTTTTCAATCGGAATACTTATGAGAACGGTGTTGACAATTCATCGCTTTAGTTTAGCCTGGCAGCTTTCCCTATTTGTGGTAAAAAAAGAAGCATCAAAGAAGCGAAAATGAACCAGAAGACTACAAAACAGAGCAGGCTGCAAGCTTCTGTTCTAACCCTCTATAACGAGCAAATTTGCTTACACACGATCATACCGCGCATCTTAATTCCTCCATTCACCCAAAACAACAATTCCTTGCGCCTTTGACCACAACTTCTTGCGTCGAAGAAAAATGTGTTCTTCTCCCAGTTAAAGAGCTGCCCCTCGTACGAAGTTTTTCAGAGACACAAATCACTGCTGAGGGATTGAAAGAATCAATCCACAACCAGCCGAGTATTCTAGAAGTGCTCCGCCGCAAGATTGTAGAACATCCGGTTCACTTATCGGGGTTTGTCAAAGTTCTGCCACCGCAGTCCGAAGTCACTTTAAGATAAGAAGAGAGAGCTTGGGAATGGAGTAGATCTGCCACTGCTGTCCGCTATGCGCAGTGAACACCAATGTGAATTTCCAGGAGGCCATGAGTAGCAGCGAGCAACTCCCATACCGTACTAAGCCTATGTCACGGTATTTTTACAGACCTATCTATTTTTGGGCTACCTTTGCCGCAAAACAACAAAGGCAGTTCCGGTTTGTAAGTTTGTAGGTTTGGTGTTGCTATGACGTCAAGTTAATTAGTTTCCTTTGATTGGTCATCGGGCTCCTGCGGGAGTCTAATTCGCCGAAAATTCAATCTAAAAATAAATCGGTCTGTGAAAACGCCGTGACAGGAAGTATGGGAGTTGCTCGCTCCTACTCATGTGCTCCTGGAATTATTAAAAACTTACAAATTGAAAACAACCTCTACAGAATAATATATTGCTCGTTTATTAAGCCACGCGCACAACAAAACATGTCAACTTGCGGTCACTTATTATCACTACGGGAATGCAGACCGCGAAGTAAACGGGTATTCTAGAATTGCTACCCAGAAGGTGTGGTTAAAAAAAAAGATTTATGATAAACATTACAGCGATTCTTGAAGTATTTACAAGGCAAACGATCGGTGTGGTTCCAAAAATTAACATATTAAAGGCCCGCGATAGGATTCTGTCCTGAAGACGGTTGTTGTTCTTGAACACGGCTGTGGTCTGAAGAAAAAGGGCCGCAAGTTATTATCATATTTTTGCTGGATTTTTTAGACTGTTAGTTTCAGTTCTTTCAAGGTGTTAGTAGACTTTTGAATAAATTATCCCAACATAGGAAACTTGTAAACATGCAAAACCATGTCATGGGTAGCTGCATTGATGGAGATTGTAAAAACTCCCCACATTTCCGAGTTCTAGTTTGTTACCAGAAGAGTTTTCTACACAACATTTTCATTCGACGTGTTTATCAGTAATAACAAACCGCGTTTCAGTTCCTTAAAAAGGTCCGATTTTAACAATTTGGCCATATCCGCGATTATATAATCCAGATCAAGGACATCTAAATAAAGCATTGACATTATACTGTGCGGCAACATCAGTGGTTTTTCATCATGCCACAAGTCATTCAAGACTGACAAACTTTATCCCTTGTAGTATGTTACATTAAAAAAACAAGGTGGCCACATTGCTGTAACATTGACCTTGTATTTCATTAAGTTTCTGTTTCGACTGGTACACCATCATGCCCGCCATGCCGATCAAATCTTCCACTTTTTACATCTCCAGCGACATCATACCCGCATGCAATACCCTTTCACATTCAGTACTGATTTGTTCTCTCCCCGCTTTAACATGAATTGCCTAATGCTAAGGCTGCTCCATTTGTAAACGGCCATTCCTTCACCTGGGTCCTGCATGGACACATTGAATTCTGTGGTACAACTGTACTTAACAGCGGGGGCAGCTCTGGGTCCTGTAATGTCAACTATTCAGTACTAATTTATAACCTCATTAAGCAATCTCTATGTAGACTGTTAGGAGAGTTTGCCGATCGAGCTATAGCAATACTTTTACAAAAGATGCAAAAATTATGCTCGCTTTTCCAAATTACTGTATCCCAAAAATTATGTTGACAAAATCTATGATAAGTCTACGTGCATTACCGGGTCTTTCATGCATTGTTTGTTTTGAGTTGTTCTCGTTGTCTTAACATATTTTAAAATTAAATTTTTATAGTTAAGTAGCTTAAAATGGAATGGGCGGCGATTCCATAGAGGGCCTTCTTTTCTAACAACTCTCATCGTACCTGTAGAAACCATGATCAGCACACGGTACATTGTACTAGGATTAGTTAAACTGCGACGTCACCTATGTTATTTTGTGGCTCTTCAAGTTGATTTACAACACCACCTGGTCTTGATACAGGTTCAATTTTCATTGGTTTTTCGATAAATGCTCCAACCCTCATGCACTTACGCAATCCAAGCAACTTAAGAAAGGCCATGTAAAACCTGCGACTTCTGGCGCAGTAGATGTAAGGATTAATGGATGAATTGCAGATTGACAAAGTCTGTAGTGAGGAAAATATAGCCATAGTAGTATGCAATCCACATGCAGAAAGTACAGCTGGGATTATGAAGAACGGAAGCCAACATAAAAGAGCAACTCCCAGAATGATGGCAATGGTTTTACCCGCCTTATGCTTTCCATCAGTGCGTGGCCTTCTATCTTCATTCTGAAATGACCTGTTTTGGGGCACGGCGGCCTCGAGACGTTTGGCAACAAGGAACAAGTAAATGTAAATACAAACTGTTCCCGCGATAAGCAGAAGAAGAAAAATATAAGTTAAAAACCGGGAAAAGGCTACCTTGAGAACAATTGCAGCCTGTGCAAGAGAGAATAACCAAATGCAAATCAGGCTAGCAGCGGCGCGTTTTTTAGTAACCAACAAATCATATTTCAGAGGAAACTGGATGGAGATTAGACGTTCTACTGTCACTCCAAAGATGTTCGTTATTGATGCTGTCAATGAAAGAAACCCAAGGAACCTTGAAACTTTTATGAATGCCATGTTTTCGGATATTTCCAGCAATCGTGCGAGTCGATAAATTTTAAAAGGTTGGAAAAGAGCAGTGACCAGGAGATCGGACAAAGATAAGCTGAAAATAAACAAGTCTGGGATCTCTCGTAGGTTTTCAAACTTGATAATTGAAGAGAGCACCAAGGTGTTTCCAATAGTACCTACCACACAGGCCACACCTAATACGGTGCACAGTACGATTGCATGGGACTCTACTAGATACTC
Source organism: Montipora foliosa (assembly GCF_036669935.1). Lineage (NCBI taxonomy): Eukaryota > Metazoa > Cnidaria > Anthozoa > Scleractinia > Acroporidae > Montipora > Montipora foliosa. The sequence goes on from NC_090870.1 coordinate 61,254,784, forward strand.
AGGTATAAGAGCTGTTGGTCCAGACGTGGAAGAATAATTTAGTGACTCATTTGTGGAAAGTGAGGTGGAATTTTCCATTTTCTTGTGCAGTTTTTGATAGCAGATAAACCTAGGGGAACAAAGTAACAATAAAACGATTTAGTACTTTAAAGGGTTTCGGGTTATGGCCGGGTCTTAGCCTGGAAATAATTGCTTATATGTCCTAAGTGCGACCGTTCCTACATTTCAAAGCATAATTATCCCATTTTCATTTGATCCTTATGAGTCAGTACAGGTCATAATTCGTTTCTACCTATCATGAATCCTTTTAACGCGATCGAGAATGTCTTAGCCTGGAAATAATTGCTTATATTTCCTAACTGCGACCGTTCCTACACTTCAAAGCATAATTATCCCATTTTCATCTGATCCTTATGAGTCAGTACAGGTCACAATTCGTTTCTACCTATCATGAATCCTTTTAACGCGATCGAGAATGTTTTGAAAAGAAATATGTTTTTTATCTTCTTCATCCGAGAAGACCAAATTAGGGCAAATGGAAATCTAATGTCTGTTCAGAGATCATTTCCAAGATCGACATCAATCGTATTATACATTGAATAGGCAACTGTCTCAATACAGCTGAGGTTAATTGAAATTCTAACAAATTCAAAACCGTAAAAGAACTTAACTATTAAAAATCGCATTTGTTAGCCTTTCTTATTTGTTTCTGTTACGGATTTTTCGTCCAAAAAGGGCATGTTGGTTTTGGTTCTTTTCTGGTGCCGATCGCTGTAGAGGTTAATTTTGGCAGCAAAAATGTACTCATTCTAAGAAATTCTTGTTCTTTACCTTGTAAATTAGCTCTGGCAGTGGGTCTTGAGGTGTCTTCTTGATCCGTTTTTTCACGAGGGAGCTCAACTTGTCGTTGTCTGACTCTCGGTCCACTTTACCAAACGTAATGTTACCTCTTTTTTAATGGGCGAGTAAATCTCCTTAGGGTCTTTCCGTGTGCTCGACAATAGCTTTAAATTAACAACTTTGTCTACGTTTAGAGGTATGATTGATCAGTTTGCTTAATGGCTTAAAAGGAAGACGTAGAGTGTCCGGCTACCAATCATGTCAATAAAATTCATCTCCTTCAGCCAACGTTTTATTTTGTTATGGAAATCGTTTTGAAAGCAGTTTAAAGGCCATTCAAGTACATTAAATTAAGACGAAATTTAACTTTGAAATTAGAGAATATGACAGAATGCTAGCCTTTTTCTTCCATGTACCTTTTAATCCCCCGACTCATTTTAATTTACCACTTTGCAACAAACCACTTGCTGTTTTATACAATGATTTTGAATTCAACCGGTAAACTTACTTGTCAGCAACCGAACTGTAAATGTTTCCATTCATGCATGATGGTAAAGTGTTTGTTACAAGGTTGATAGGTTGCTATGCAACGGCAATGGAGCAACTGACAGAAATCCGGCATGTGTCGAACAGGTGACGGTTTCGCAGGTCGAATGTTAAATATTGGCCTAGACTATGTTCCTCCGCCTGTTTCCATGAACCAAAAAGCAACTTTATCTTGTATATCAGTCAGAGGATACTGACATCACATTAGTGGCAAGAAAAGCACAAATTTTTGCTAGACCAAATTAAAGGTAGATTCTTAAAGGTTGGGATCCGTGGTCACTGCCTTGACGACGCATTTGAATCGCGTTCAGCAAAACAATCAACTTAATTGCTAATTGCCCGACTGTATAAAAAGACGTGAAACTTTTTCGGTTCTGGTATAGGCCGTAACTGGAAATTCCCTCAGAAATTTCAGTGCTCTTCCTTAACGAAGTCGTTTCAGTCCACGTTTGAAAACCTCAGTTGGACCTTCGGGATGAAGGACAAGACGAAGTAAGATAAATTACGTTTGAGGAATATTTTTGTCATGGGTAGTCAAGGATAAGACCTGCTGGGTGAGTTAAGACTTGGTCTTCCGTTGGCATGTGACGTTATACAATAACCAAGAAAAAATTGGGGCGTTTTACTGCAAGGTGTTACGAAACTAGGTTATCGCTTTTACGTTGCCAGAAAAAATTACATTTACAAGCCGAAACAGGCTTGTCGTCGGTTCATTGTATCTTTCACTAATCTCACTGCGCTTTCCCTGACTAAAATATTTTTATTAAAATGTCTTGATTGTATACAATGAGTGAGACGATTGATTTGCAGACTTAAAGTGGCACGCTCTAGGAGGTCAAAAATGAGCAAAAACTATAAAATTGAAAAACTGCCTAAAGCTTGATGAAATCATGAGCCAAAACATCGAGTTGGTCAAGCAAGAAGAGAAGGAGGTATAACTTTGTTGGTTATCTGTCAAAGAGTGCGTTCCTTTGGGATGATCCGAAAAAGGATCACTGATCCAAGATCATTTGGATGATGGTGAATCAAAGGAACCGAAGAATCCTTACCCAGAGTCCTTGGATGCACCGTGTTCCAAATGATCTTGAATCAGTGATCCTTTTTCGGATCATCCTAAAGGAACGCGCCCTTACGATGCGAGAGGTTGAAAATGTTGGACACATCAGTTTTTCAAACGTTTCCATCTAAAATTTTCTTACGCAAAGCCATTAAAGAGCTATCAATAGCAAATATAACCATTATCACTATTATTAATGATAGCAAAGAGCTAATATCGGTTTTGATGTGACGTCACAACGGACGGAAGTGCCCTAAACAAATCCTCCTTCCTCATGTGCCGGTAAATGTTATCTTTTGTTTCTCACCATAGCAGTTCCTTCCATCGCGAGAGAAGCCCTACCTGCATGGCTTAGAAACATGACCGCTAATCACCAGGGAGAAAACCACGAATTAAGGCTTTTAGCAAGAGCGGTGTATAATAGTCTGTCTAAAGAAAGTGAAATATTCAGGTGACACTGCCTCTTAAAAGTTGCGGGAACCTCAAAACAAAACGGTCCTACTCAACCGTTTCGATTGGAGAATGAGAATGAAAATACTAGCGGTGCTGGTCATCAATCTGTACAAGTAACTGTTCTAAGTTTTGAGCATCATTCAAAGAAATTTTTTGAGTACTACTCTGCTGTGGTACTTCATGGCGCGCGAGTTGGTCCTAAATTTCAAGTAGCGCAGTGAGCCAACAAATAAGTAACATTCAACTGAACTTATAAACAAACTCAGTATTTTTGCATTCCCGTAATGTTGTGACTCTATCGATAATCGATTGTTACCAATCACTTCGAGACTGTACTGCTATGTTAAGTGATTGACTGAAAAATCTCACACAGCTTTCTCAGTCATTCGGTGCGCAAACAATCAAGACTTGCTCGCACAAGTTTGGCCACTTGTTGCACATCTTTACTTTACTTTACTACGATATTTGCAATGTAGATAAATGGCAACAAGTTCCTGGTACACAAACGAATCAAATCAGAAAATGGCTTACATGTTTTAAAGCTGGGTGTCAGTTGGTGTTGACTCTCAATACACACAGCAAAGAGTAACAATCAGTATACACCAGCTGAATTTGACATTGCCGCAGCAATTAGTTAGTCGAGGGGAATATTCCCCTCGACTAACTATGGCCGCAGTGACAGCAACTTCGACAACTTCAGTGGATTTCCGCATTGTGTGGAAATATCTGTAGTACAACCTTACTTCGAGAATGAATGGCCACCAAAAGAAACATTCGACTGAGGACAATAATTGGCTTCTTCTAGATTAAAGAATTCTCGGTTATTTTCTAAATGGAACAGAGTCACGGAAGGCAAAGTCATGGTTACGTCGTTGGACGAGGGTTCACGCACATATAAAAATAGGATTTTTGTAAAAAAAATCGACTGATTGTATGTTTCACCGAAGGAAAAAACAGTCAAAAGCACCGGATTTAGCCCAACTGATGGAAGAGGATGCAAATCCCGAAGGGTTTCGGTGTTACTTTGCTTCAAGAACTATATATATTAAATACAGTAGTCGTAAAATAGTATTTAGTTATTCAGCTGGTGTTTGCTCTTCATCAGGATCATCCGCTTCACCGCCTTCATCTCCTTCTCCCTCATCTTCTTGCTCAAGCCCTTCGTCTTCTTCGTCTTCCTCTTCTTCCTCGCCCTCAAGGACCTCCTCCTAAGAAATACAGAAACAGCTCGTTAAAACGTCGTGCGGATGGAATAAAAAAGGTAAAGTCTCTGTTACGAGCCTAGAAGGCCCATCAGGCCGGCGCTTATCTCCGGTTTCCCAGCATGAAGCGACTAGGAGTATTTCTACTCCTCCCTGGATGGGATGCTAGTCCACCCATTTATACACCTGGGCGGAGAGAGGCACCGTGAGAGTAAAGTGTCTTGCCCAAGAACACAACACAGTGTCCCCAGCAAGGACCCGCGCGGATGGAATGCCCAACAAAAATTGAAATGCGAATTTTCTCCAGAGATTTCTTTCAGATGAGAGCAAGATAAAATAAAAAAGAAAAAAATATATATATATGCAGCATGTGCTTACGCCTTGCTCTGCATCATCATTATCATCATCATCTTCAACATCATCATCATCTCCTGCCTCCTCCTCCTCCTCTTCCTCCTCTTCTTCCTCTTCCTCTTCTTCCAGCTCATACACAACTGGCTCATCTCCCTCCGCAAGATCTTCTTCTTCTCCTTCCTCAACTACCACTTCTTCTTCTTCCTCTTCCTCCTCCTCATCATCATCATCCTCTATTCCTAACTCGTCTCCTTCATCGTCGTCTTCTCCATCGTCTACAACAACCACTTTGTCCTGTAAAGGAAAGGGACTTTATTTAAGTGTCTACTGGTTCTAGCACTGGAGCACTAACTGGGGACACTGTAAACTGAAATTATCAATTAATGCAAATGAAGGCAAATGGAAACTGACTTAAAGAGCAGGTAGTTCTGTGATGTAATCATCTAGCTAGCAACTTCAGTCAAATTTATTTTGTCCTGGACGTTTAGAAAGCAAGAAGTAATCAGGTGGGGGGCGGGGGGGGACACTTTAGGAATTTCTGGGTGGGGATGTGCCGCTGGGACCCTG
>NC_090870.1:61272302-61287302 GCF_036669935.1 Montipora foliosa
CATTGGAAAAACAAACCAGCACACTACATACTAAGCAATGCTATCTCTTTGATAAATATCTTTTAAAGTTCCTTAAATTGTCAAAGCATAGACAACACCAGGACACTATATACACCTTTACCTGAAGGTTCTTTCTTCAGTCTATCATGTGACATTAGCTAGATTGGTGGTTAGGGTTAAGGTTAGCTAACCCTAACTGGTAATGCTACTGCACTTATGCATAAATTGAGTTATTTTTAGAAACACAAGGAGACTGTTCCTGATTTAGAATTTGCGCAAATTTAATACTCTTTACAACTTTATTCAAAGCAGATCTTTTCAAACAGTTCTGGCCAAAAGACATGTTCAGTATTCTTCATATTTATATTCCTTAGTAACCCAGTAAAAGCATGTCTGAAATTCCACATAAATAGCTTTTAAGTTCTACAATAAAATATTAGACAGTATGAAACTGAAATGGATAAAAAGAATAATTGGTTAAATTATTGGAATAAGTTTAATCTAGGAAATACAGCTAATGTAATATTATTACTGAAATTGAATTGAATATGAGAATGTGATAATTTTTTCCCAGGAAATTAATATAAAATTCTAAAAGGTTTACAGTACTTACTATTTCATCTGTGTTTTATTATCATTTAATTTTCTCATCATGAAAAAGTCTATTTAAGTATAAAAATTAAGAATGACAGTAAGACCAAAAAATTGGAATTTAAATTTCAATGAAAATGTTTATCCGAGAATGGTAAGAAGGACTGGGAACTAAAATATTTAAATAGTTTGATTTGCCTCCATCTTGTTTTGCTTCTTAAAAAAAGACTTCAATAAAGCAAAGAAAAGGCCACCAGAAATTGGACTTTTTTTCTTAGCTCACATGTCAAAAACTGGATTTCTGGAGAGATCTGTCTGAATTGCGATGGTCAATTACAATCTGCTATTGTATCTTTCTCTATCGTATTCAACCAAAAAAGTAGTTTGCGCGAACCCAAATAATTTTTAAGACACAAACAAATACAATCGCACACTGAATAGCCTTTGACGCTTAATATATGAATTCTCCACCATAAAAAGTCAAGTTCGCCCTTTCTGGTATTGTATCTTTCGAATAATAAAACGATCCATCAAACTTAGATAGTTGAATTCGTACTGATCGTTGCGTTACTGAGTGAATAGTGATGTACTCTACGTAAACTGATCCCGCGCATTTATTAAGATACGATCACCTGGCAAGGGACCTTAAGGTAAAACAGGTCCAAAAAGTTAAAGAAAACGCTAATGCTAATGAAGTTCACATCCGATGAAGAAGACCGTGTGAAACAATTCTATTCGAAAATGATAAACTGATTCACCTTTTTAACCTTAAACTGCCCGGCATATATAAGTCTTTAAAAAGCTTACACAGTAGTGCAGGTCTTCAGATCCAGATTAACGCAAATTTGGCCTACATAAATTAAAAAATAAAAAAAAGGATACGACTGTCATCCAGAAGTTTGGTATCCGTCTTGTTAGGTCTGTTCTCTGCTCAAAATGTGGTTTCCGTAGTCGGTTGTATTTTTGCTCAACTTTCAAAATCTCCTCGGAGGCCTGCTCATTCAGTGTATCTATGTGGTTCTGCACGGCGTGGATTTCTTCAATAATTTCCTGTTGATCGGTGTGAGAATTTTGGGTTCCATCAACAGGATCAACCTTCCTGATCTTATTCGGAGTTACACTCGCATTGGACATGATAAAATACACGGCTATTTCTCCAAGCTCTCTCCAAATTTTCAAACTTTCTTGAGTTCAGAGTTGCCCGCGTTCTTCTCTTTCGATGGGCGGTATCCGCTGACAGGAGAGACTGTTCGCCGCCTTTGGCGCAGAACGCAGAACCATTACTCAGAAGGGAGGGGAAGAAAATAATGAAGAGCCTCGTTAATGTTTTCGTAATACTGTAGAAGTCTCTAGAACACTGACTGAACGTATATAAGCTAGTTCAAGGTTAATTATGGTGTGTGTGTGAAAAACAGTGTATGAAAGATGGATAGGAATTAGCTAGATGGATTTCTGAAGTGATTAAAACCCGTTGTGTTATCGCGAGCCTGGCTGAATCTCTCTATCTCCTAAGACCTCCTAAGCAAGCGACAAAACTTGGCATGCTATTTACAGAAAAACCTTGCCTTTCGGCTTTGATAACGAGCCAGTTAGTCATCAAGAACAGATAAATTCTTGGATGGCAAACGCGCTAATGATATTACACACTCTGTAAAATTTCGGATTTTCAAAGCATCATTGCTCATAGATTATCTGGTATATCGGGTTCAAATTTTCAGAGATACAGTTCATTATGCAATGCACTTTCAATATTAAGGAAGTTTATTCTCGGCTTACTGATAGGCTTTTATAGATTGTGCTAGCGTAATTGTTGGCATAATTTGAGGAAACTAGCATAATTTTCGCTGATTTTTAAAAAGTAGCACTGCTGGAATAATCGGTATATATTGATAAGCCTGAGACCATTTCTGTTCAATGTTTTAGCCGCATTCGCGGTTTGGTAACGGAGAGAGAGCTTCCAGCAGCGGATGCAGGCAGTCTGGCACGAGATGACTGGACCGGAAGTTGTCAGATGGTTTTGGTCACAGTACATGTACTTCTCATTTGCAAGTTTGCCAAATGAGCGTCAGCCACGCCGCCCGATAACTTGCAGTTACAGACTATAACAGAACCAGCAAACATAGCCAGACATCGTTGCCTTAAATAAAGAAAGCAAAATACAATAGAGGAGGAGCTTCTCACACCAAAAAAAGTATTGCTACACGATCATGATACAATTTTGGACTTGTTACGCTCATTTTGCAAAAGGAATAATTTTAAGAACAAGTGGCATAATTTGGAAAAAAGAACATAATTTGAGCATAATTTGGGCAAAAAATGGGCACTGCTAGTAGCACAATATGCTAGTTTTACGAGCACAATCTATAAAAGCCTACTTACTGATTAGAAAACGATAGCCCTGTGCTAATAAGCAAAATGCAAACAAGGATCCCCATATTTACTTTCCGTTTTTGTGGCTTGACAGTTGATTAAATTATTTTGTGGTGCCCTCAGGTTCCTCGAAAAATGAAGTTAGAAGTTTAATACAAGAACCACTGATATAACAAAGAAAATGGGTTAATTCGGGGGATTTGTTTTCTCACACTGCTGAATTGGAAACTTGAAATTAAAATTATTAGTAGAAAGCGTTTTCCTGACTCATGACTAGGCAAAGTTCACTGTGTAGCCTGTTCGAGGCGTTTAGTTGGGTTGTCTTTTGCCGCATTTACCAACTGAACGCTTGGAACAGGCTAATCGACATTTCGCGTCGCCATAACACTACAAATTACTGGGCTACCCAGGGCAGCCCCAGTCAAAAACTTCTAAAAGGTCGGTGTCAGAAATTGTATTCCCAAGGGACGTTCACTATAACCTACGTTTTTATTGGCTTTAATATGCTCCCTTGGGGGGGGGGGGGGGGGGGTAACTTACACGTATGGTGCGATTTTAATTGGCTTCAACGGGAAATGCATAATGTTGCACAACATTTCTTTGCGATGCTGTGCGATCCCCTAGTGTGGATAGACCTTAGACAGCAATGACCAGAACCAGGTTGCTGACGAACTGGGGCCAGCAGACCTCCTTTAAAAGGTCACATGACCGGAGCAAGCAGCGGTTACTCAGCTTAACTGCTGACGACCCACGTGAAGTGATGCAAGGTATGGAATATAACCTCTAAATTTACGGCGATTTCATCAGTAGAATTCGACAAAGAAATGCTGAAATCTGTATTAATAGCTGCTAGAAGCTCGGCTTCACTCCCAGGGTGTTGTAAGCATCTAAATTTACTTCCTTTTTCACGACTGTTGGGTCTACATGTCCGATTTTTGACCGTTCAGTCCAGCCCCGATTCCAATTCTGCCGACGCTGAGAAAAAAGCGGAGGATACGACGCCTAATAACGATAAAAAAGAAAACGAATATGATCAACTCCTACAAGAAAAAGAGGCTTTGTTAAAAGATCTTCAGGTATGAATGATTGTGTTGTTTTAATGTTCATTACAGCCGGCAACTGGCTGTGAGGGAATGTGTGTACCTTTGATCAACGATAAATTAAAGGATTTCAAACCCATTCTAAACAAGGCTACGTGTATGTAACAGAAACACTTAAGATAGCACCACCCACATCTTCATTGGAAACTTCATTGTTGTCTTATATTTTTTTCAAAATTAAAGCTTCCATATTAGGGGTGCACCTTGTATACGGGTGACATGGGTCTGAAAAATATTGAACGTTTGCATGCTGCTCAGTAAAATTTTGTTACAGTTTGCCCAAGTAGTCCTGTAGTCTTTTCGTTTACATTTACAGTTCTAATTACTGTAAAAGTCCATGTGTAAGACCCACCCGTAGACAAGGTGCACCCCTAATATGGAAGCTTTAATTTTGAAAACAATGTAAGACAACAATGAAGTTCCAATGAAGTTGCAATGAAGCTCCAATGAAGTTCTATTTGTAAGCAAACAAGGATAAACAAGTATGGTTTCAAAACACTGACACGGTGGTTGTTACAAGCTTTCATGTCAATTCAGTCTTTAGATAGCAAAATTTCACTTGTCATACCTACTATAAAAAAACTTAAGATGCTCTCTTGATGCGATTCAAGATCAGTTATCACTTCAAAACGCTCCATGAAAGCGATTGAAACGATATGCGTGAGTGCTTAGTAGCCAAGCTTTGAAACGTTGAGTGGAGTCTGGGCATTTCAATGAAATGGCCAGCCATTTGCTTCGCGGGTACTTGCGAATATCTTGGTATTTCCTCGCACTTGGCGGAAAGATCTCTTCAAAGTGAATGGTCTCAGGCATCATAGCAAAACAGCTTTGTGGAGAATGGAGATTCCCTGTAGGTTGGTGTTTAGTTGTTCGAGTAAAGTGAAAATTAATCACTTGAAAGAACTCTTGGAGAGAAGAATCGCAAATGAACACTTTAAGATACAAACGGTTCTTTAGGAGCCACCACTCATGAAAAAGGCAATGAACAACAACAGCATGCTTTCAGTTTGTTATATGCTTGTTCAGAAAACTCCATCCTCAGATGTTTCCGTAGATAAGAGGCACCCCTGATTTTTTGTTTGACTTTTGAGAAAAGAGGTGCAGCTGATGCATGGATTTTCACGGTAGCCCTTGCACCCCTGAATAAGCCCTTACTGACAAGTAAAATCACTTGGTGTTAGTTCTTAGTAAAATCTAGGAGGGATTGGCTTCTTTTTAGTTTACAAAACTCTTGGCTAGATTCTAGAATACCTGGCCACTAAAATCTGGAACTTAAAAACCTGCTCCGGTGTCACAGTGGATTTGGACCCCCGCTCCAGATCCGCTAGCGGATATGGACCATTTTTCACGTATTTGGACCCCCCCAGAAAATAAATGTTCTTTTGATAAGGTAATAAAATTCCTTTGTAACTTGTTTTTAGTTGTAAAAAACTTTCAATGAAACTCAAGTCTAACTTTGCTCAGTTTCTCCTTATTGAAAATTAATACAAGAATTCATGACTGGAAAAGTTTGTCCTTGTAATGAAGTAAACCTCTAATCATGTGTTTTCCAACCAAGTGGTGTTACAAAAGGAGTTCAAATTTACCAAATAATTAGCCGATCTTAGTCTTTTTCTCAAAGATTTATGTCTTATGGAATCGGTCAGTTTCTCCAAACAAAAATCTAACTCTGCCTGGATAAACAGATAAATAAACTGTAATGGGGGGTTCAAATCCGCAAAGGGGACTAAATCCATCCCACAGGGGTCCAAATCCGCTAGTGAATTTGTACTGGGGGGTCCAAATTCGCTAGGACACCGATTGTTCCGATTACACCAATTCATATTCTCCAATTCTTCTGATTATGTGATTGTTTGCTCCCATGGAAACACAACCCCTGATAATGAACATAACGCACAGTGACAATCGATTGTTACTCATTCTAAAAGAGTTGCGCCCGAATGAACACAGGGACTGTGGGAGCACTAGTCATACAATTGCTAAATTTCGCTTAGTTCACAACTGTGGGACTGCGGGAGTACTGGCTATACACCCACTGAAATTCGTTTAGCTTTTGATTATGGAAGTGCAGCACTGTGGGAGCAACAGCTATATGGATTATGGATTCGACTTAGCTTTCGGCTACAGGAGTGCACGACTGCAGGAGCAATAGTTATACACTCACTGAGTACCACTTAGTTCGTGACATCTGTGAGACTGTGGGACTACAGCACTGGCTATACACTCACTAAATTCCTTTTAGCTTTCGACTACAGGTGTGTGGGACTGTGGGAGCAATAGTTATACACTTGCTGAATTCCACGTACTTTACATTACTGCAGGAGTGTGGGGCCAACAGATTTATGCCGTGAAAAAATGGCCTGGTATTCTAGAATCGCTCCAAACTCTAACCTGCATTCTTGTAACCATTAACCATAGCATTTTTATTGTGGCAATGACCAGAGACAAAACCTTGGCCATGTTTTTGGAGCAAACTTTGTCTAGAAATGTATGAACCAATCTAAATGTTACTACTCTTATAACAAAGTCAAAAAGTTAAAAACTTAACCTTTCAAACTAGCTCATGAGTTCTCATATGTTGAGACACATTGCTTTCCAAGTGTTGAAAAAAAAAAGACAATGTCATCATTTCCGACCTTATGTAAGACTATTGATCTCACAATAATTGTAAATTTTGGTTGAACAATATCTGATACCCACCAGTAGTTTACAGTACTGCATTTGCTAATAACACCATAAGGTCCTCAGTAGGTTGTACTTTAGAACACAGCTAAATCAGCCAATCCTAACATGTGCTGAATAATGGAGAGGGCAATGGGAGATTATTGTTTTCATGGGATTGGTTAATTTTTTGTGAACATTTCCCTTTTCCTTCTTAGGATAAGTACAAAAGATCTCTCGCTGACAATGAGAACATATTGACTCGTACAAGGAAGCAGATAGAGGAAGCCAAGTTGTTTGGAATCCAATCTTTCTCAAGAGACTTGCTTGAAGTTGCAGATGTTTTGGGAAAAGCAACAGAAACTGTTCCAAAGGAGGAAATTGAAAAAAGTGTTACTTTGAAAAACTTGTATGACGGTCTACTAATGACAGAGGCCCAATTACAAAAGGTTTTCATAAAGAATGGTCTAGAGAAAATCAACCCAATGAATGAAAAATTTGATCCTTACAGTCACGAAGCTTTGTTCCAGCTTCCTTTTCCAGATAAAGAGGCAGGAACTGTGGCTGTAGTAGAAAAAGTGGGATACAAACTAAATGGAAGAACACTGAGACCTGCTCTTGTCGGTGTGGTGAAAGAATAGGATTAGCATTGACCTGCTCTATTGCTTCTTGTATGCTGAAAACTAAACAACAGAGAATTCTCGTTATTTCTTAATGAAACATCTTTAACCTCAATATTTGTTGTGATCACAATTTGTAAAGGTGTTGCCTCATTTGCGAGAGTGGCCTTGTGGTATTGTGGCTGAATTTGATTAAAATAATATCAACAATAATATTGTTTGAGTGAGAACAGTGATGGATTTCACAGAGCCACAAAATGGCTGTTTTAGTATGAACATGTACCAGTGAAAAACCACCTGAACTTTTATAGGTATATAATTTCTTTCTCTTTGTCTGCTGGGAGTTGGAGGTGAATAAAACCAATTGAGTTACCTTCTGGACAGTCATTTATCTGGTTAATTGGCGTTTTTACTGTTTGAACAACCGAGGCTTGGACGATAAAAGCTGCATACAATACCAAACAATAGCTGGTTAGGAGAGCTGCTACACAACTGGAATTTTTCGGGTAGCAAGGAGATATCTGGGGAACTCCTGAGTTATGACATCTATCCTTCACATACTGAGATCGTACGAAGCAACGGCCTAGTCTTATTATAGAACTTATCTTGTCAATCAATCTTTCTGCGGCAATTACTTTGATCTATCTTCTTGAAACTTAAACCACTTTGAAATCACTATCACTTAACTTTTAACAAAACAAATTATGTCAATGCCCAGTTCCGGTCAAAATAATTCTTGACTGTCACATTTCCAATTATTTGGTTTTATCAACGGAGTTGATAATGTAAATTGGCCACCGTACAGAGATTCTAAAAGCTGACGTTTCGAGCGTTAGCCCTCCGTCAGAGCGAATCGAGGAATTATGGGTTACGTGTAGTTTTTATAGTAGAGTAGGAGCTACGCTATTGGTGGTAACATGGCATCGTGAAAAATAGGAATATATTACCTTTTAAGTACATTGGAATAACTTACCTATGTACTTAAAAAGTAAACCGAACGTTATTTCTTTTAAATCTGCTCTTAAAGCAAAATCTAACATTTTAGATAAAATAACATTTAATGGCATGCAGGGAATAAACAAAGACATTGTAAATTACATATACTAATGTTATTTTTATCATTATTATTGTTATTTTAAATCTATTTTTAGCACTATAGTCAATTAACTATCGATTATCTTACTGGGTATTGTATTCTTTCTTATTTATTGTAAATAATTCGTAAGTTCGTTAACTTAATTTTTTTAAATTTTGTATATACACTTTAGTTCTAGGTCCACATCAGCTTTTTAGCTGCCCTTTTTTATTGACCTAGAAGACAAGTAAAGTATGTATGTATGTATGTAAATTATGTATGTATGTATGTATGTATGTATGTATGTATGTATGTAGTTAAATGAAAAGCCGTGAGGATTAAGGGTGCCGATTTGGAAGATGATTTTTTGTTCTAGATTTTTGCGGCTTTCCGTCGTACCTAGATGTCGTTTTTTTACCTCAAGGCTGTGCAGAGTTAAGTAAGTACAAAATAAGTATAAATAGCCAGACAACAGAGATGCGACTAAAGTATACACAGATGCATTCAAGGCGTTCGAGTCCTTCAGTGGGTTTTGCCATTTGGTTTCAGTGTTGCAAATAACATCACCGTTAATAAAATATTAGAAACAAAGCTCAATTTGCTAGCCGACTACGAAAGATGCAAGTGTTGTCGGAGACATTATTCGTGGCTTTTAAGATTCCAGATATTCATTTTTCACCGCTTGTGTTGTTTATCGCATTGACGTTCCATTCTTGAGCTCACAAGGTTATATTTTGTTCAAACATCCAATAAAACACCATTCGCGATATATCTGCTTCGCCGCCATTGCTTGTACAGTGTCCACCGGATAAAATCTACCTGAATCTACGTATTCAGGAGCTCATGAGTACGAACGAGCATCTCCCATAGTAGGCCTATGTCACGGCATTTTTACAGACCAATCTATTTTTGCAAGGAAAGGTTCGTTTATAGAAACGTTGGCCGTGTAGCACTTACATTTTAAACAGAGTTAACAGGAGAGAGTGTAGTGTAAGGTGAAGTGCTAGATTTCTATCCCATATGAACCATGTGAGCGTTAGCCCTACTGATGGAAGTGGGCCCACCCTGGTCAGAGTTTTTCTCTGTCCTTGTGTGGCCCCAGTTCCATCAGTAAGGCTAACGCTCACATGGTTCATATGGGATAGAAATCTAGCACTTCACCTTACACCACACTCTCTCCTGTTCAATCTATTTTTGGACTACCTTTACCGAAAAACAACAAAGCTATGACGTCAAGTTAGTTTTCTGTGATTGGTCATCGGGCTCCTGCGGGAGTCTCATTCGTGGGAAATTCAATCTAAAAATAAATCGGTCTGTGAAATATATGGGAGTTGCTCACTCATACTGGCGCATTTCTACTACCCCGTCAAACTTACCAAAGATACGCACGGAAGACTCTAGGTACAAAGACAATACTTAGCAGGGGAGTGACAGGAAAGACCCTATTGCGCAACTTTTCCGATTTTTCCGACACGAAAAAAACAAACTGTAAAATGCGAAAGTTTTCGACTAGATTGTCGTATGGCTACCCAGTAAAAAGCTGAGTAGCTAAAGCGATGATAAATTAGAATATTAAAGAAAAACGAATAAGAAAACCGTTCTCTACATACACATTGACTTAGTAAGTAAATTGTTCTACAGGAAAATTGATGTGACATTCCCAATATTTGGGTCTTTGGTTTCTTTTGTTTATATCCTGGAAAACTCCCGGAATTTTATAATCTCCTTGTAGCTACTACCGTAGTTAATGAATGCATGGAGATGGTTATGACACTCGACAAATCTTCTTGTTTTATGTTTTTGACTGTATTTTTGGCGTTGACGGTGCACAAAGCACACCTTTTTTCGAGAAGATAACCAATCAAATCTTTCGATTAAATTATGCGCAACTAATTTGCGAACCCACCAGAGGCGAAAACAAAAGGTTGTGCACTGTCACGGTCAGTTCAAGATCGATTGCGAAAACATCGTCACACTTCTCGCTTTTGAAGGTTTTAAGGTTTCATAACCAGTCCCTCAATTAACGATGGAAGTACGAAATCTTGACTTGCTAAGGTGAACAGACGGTGCAAAGTGTACACATTGGGTTCCTTCGAGCAGCCCCTTTTTACGTTGTTTATGGGATCTACATTGTGCTATTTCCCGGCTTTTCCGAGTTAACCGACATTCGGAACATTTCAGTCGTTTCCCTTGCTTAATATTGCATTTTGATGGAGATCCTGCATAAGAGTGTTTCTCGAGTTCTTAGAAAGAACATCAACCAGTTTAACTAATTCAGTTTGAAGATTATTCAGTCCTATTGTGGCGTCTTTCTGAATTGGAGTCGATGCTTTAAACCAAAACGGTCGCTTGCCTTGTTGATCCGCTGCTTAGCTTTAAGCTCAACCGATCAGTCAGTCAATAATAAACGGTACTGTAATATTGAAAGTGCATGACAATAAGCTATTTCTGAAAAATTGAACACCATATACCAGATATTCTCTGAGCAATAATATATAGTTTGAAAAAGTCGTAAAAAGTGTGACATTTTGAAAATTTGAGCCGAGGAAAATTGTTGGCAACTTTTTTCTAGCAACTCGTCGTCGTTGCTTGGTTTAGGTATTGATGACTTCAGAAAAGTAAGTAGCAAGTTTATAATATTAGGATTTTTACACCTGATGTGTTCATGGCATATCGCCAAAGTAATGGAAGCGAAACAAAAACTGGCTCAGGCCGGTGAATTACTCCTTTGCTAAAATGATGTTTTTTTTAAACAGCAACTTGCCTCAAAACACTGTATTTACAATTTGTGATATTTAAGGCGTGAATTCAAAATTTCAAATTACCATGGTAATATAATTAATTTAACAACAGATGAAGGGCAAACAGGAATGACAAGCGAACTGTCCAATACAAACTTAGCAACAAATTCCAAATAAATTTCTCCGCCAGTAGCCTGCGAACGCAGACGTATGAAGTATTTTTCGGGGGAGAGAAACGACCGCCGGAAGTAAGTCTGCGTTCGCAGGCTACGCCGCCAGAAGACATTTTGCCGAAGGATATTACACAATTTATCAGGAAAAGGAGTTTAGTTGTTATGGTACCGATACAACGACAAATGGAACCGACAACCTTAATTATAGATTACGTGGGAAGTAAGTGCTACTTAAAAGTATTTTTGGCTCTTCGCCCGGATACAAATATTAAACAGTCAGTATAAATGTGACTTGTCAACAGGCCAGACACAGTCATTCATCAATCAGGCTTGCATAACCAAGAGGGCCGCTTAGGTACGCCTGTATGGGTCACAACATGAATGTTCCAGACGAAATAGCAAACCACACGGACAAAATGTCCTATCTTGGGTTAACCCAAGACTCTACCTGTCCTCTTTTGAGAAGAGTCGTTCCGACTGTCGATTTCGCTGGCACATCAGCCTTCGCAATTTCGTGTCTAAATATTCCACTATCACTGAGTGGCTTTCTGGGCAATCTAATTATTTTAATCGCTCTCCGTAGATCTACATCCATCAATGCACCAACAAAGCTACTTTTTCTTAATCTAGCGTTTACAGATCTGTGCGTTGGGCTTATTTGCCAGCCGTTATTCAGTTTGCATTTGATGTTCATATCTCTCAAGCGCTGGGATCTTTGCGGTGTTACAGAAAAAGCTGGTTACATTCCAACAGTTTCTCTATGCGGAGTGTCCCTTCTTACAGTGACTGCAATAAGCGTGGACAGGCTCTTAGTTCTGTTGAAGGGGATGATATACAGGAAAGTGGTTACCCTTAAACGTGTCCGTATCTTACTGGCCATTATTTGGATATCAAGTCTCTGTACTGGCGTATCGTTCCTATGGAATGTTCGCGTGTTTTTTGGCATGATTTGCTTTTTCGTGCTTAACTGCTTGGTCATATCAACCTCTTCATACGTTACAATTTTCCTGATCTTTCGTCGCCAGAGAGAGAAAGTACGGGATGAACTTAAACAACAGCCAGAACAGACGACGCCCCCAGTAAATGCTGCGAGACGATATGAGAAGTCCGTATCAACAGCGTTATGGATCTACGTTGCACTGATAACATGTTACTTGCCTTTCTCGGCTATAAAACTTGTGACAACTTTTGTTTCTGTTACACCTTCTCTTTTAGTAGTCAACGCATTAATGGCCACCCTGGTTTATTTTAACTCCACATTAAACCCCGCACTTTACTGCTGGAAAATAAAGGAAATAAGACGTCGCGTAAGAGGGATAGTATGTCGTATCAAGGATGAATAGCTTTTCTTGGCAAGAAAATTCCATCAGCATTGCTGTGAACTTAAATTACTTCCTTTATCCATTAGGGAAATTATGATTTAACGAGAACGCCGCTTTAACAGTCCCAGTTTAGCGAACAAAACATTATGCCCACTTCTAACTGTTTACAGCTGTGTTTATACTTTGTTTACGACAACAAGGGAAGAAAAACAAACTGCCCCTCAGGTAGCATGTGGTACGGTACTTTCAAAAGTCGCGAAAAAAAATCGCGAAACTGTGAAAATGAGGGTGCAATTGTGAATGACCCTTATCGGGCACCGTAATGTGGTAATCTCGGAGGGACAGACTTATTAAATTAGGACATCAATTTGCTCTAACAGAATAAAAGGGACCGACTGAAGTAAAGAAACAAAATAAAGGCGGTAGAGAAATTTAGCTTCGCCTTCACAGAGAACCGAGCAAGCGTCAGGCCGAAATTTCCGTTCCGTCATACGTCAAAGGAACTTGTTTGATATTGCCGTCAGAGATTACACATCACATTTACGGCAACCGTCAGACTAAAATTTGCATTTTGCCAAAAACGCCGGGAAGAAACTCGTTTGATATGAACTAATTTCTTGCTTGTTAGCAGCAGGTATCAAGTAACTTTTCGAAAGAGAGAGACTCGGAGTTGGAACAAACTAATTTTCATGCTTTTATGCCGTTTCACGTAAACGAGATACATGATGCTTATTTTTTGTCTCTTTTCTTAGCTGTTATCTACAGATATCAAGCAACAAAGAAGAAAGACGAGTCAGAAACACAAACTTTTTATGCTTTTATGAGAAGCAGCAATCTGCCGCAAGCCTTGTGCCACCGTTTCACGCAGTCTCTATTATCGCTACCGGTAATAACTCAACTGAAATAATATAGCGGTACAAGGGTTTGGTTTGATCTAAATTGTCGGCTGTATTTAGTGTTGGCGTCTTCGGTTACAAATCAAGCGTGTAGTTTATGCAGAATAGTTTATGCAGTATTTATAGTTTATGCAGAATTTATAACCAGAATTATTATTAGGCGTTCCAATAACTATAATTATATTCATCTATCAATATAGCAACTTTCTTCTTTGAGTTTTTGGGGGCAATTCTTCTGTGTGGAGAATGATAAGATAAACTGAAGATGAGAAGCTTTCCAAAGCGAGGCATTTTCACTGAAGAAAGTGAGTAATTCCTTGTCAAAGGAACGGTATAATGTAAATAAGAGAATACTGAACGAGATTTATATTTGCAGATTACCTGTCCTCTTAGCACTAAGTCAAATTCTACATATCTATGCAATAAGCGCATTCAAAATTTCCTCATATTACTGTTCTGCCTGCGAACACAGACGCATTTCCGGCGGTCGTTTCTCACCCCCGAAAAATAACGTCGCTATTTTTCGCGGGAGAGAATAGTCCTGTTCCGAGACTCCCTCTTACTCCGCCCTGAAAATGGGCCTGGAACCCAGGCGGGAAAAGAGAGAGTCCTGAATTACTTGCAGGCGCATGCTTGGAATGACGTCATTTTTTCCCCCAAAATTGAGAAAAAAACCATATTTGGAAAAAGATTCCTTATTTGGGCATAGTTCATTCCGAGCGCTTTTACACTGGATACATGGGGATAATGTGAAAGGAAATTATAACGCCAAGTTTCTGGAGGCAATTGATTTCGCGTTTAAGAAATGCCACTTTACCTTTGTACCTATAAGGCGGAACAACTGCAAGCTATTCATACAGTAGTTACAAGTAATGATGGTTTTGTTAAACCTGTAACAGGATTTGGCAAGTCTGTTTGCTACATGGTTGTTCCTGTAACCAGGCAGGTAAAAAATTTCAATACTCTCAGTTTTATCAGGAATAATACACAAACACCGGTGACAAACAGAGTATTTTTTTTTAGTAATAAGAGTAGAGTAATTTACTCAGACTATTAATTTTTCGTTAGAATAATTTTTCAAAGCACTCGTTGCATTAATTAATTAAAACTTTCTTTCCTTACAACGACAGACTTAGGGCCGTGGCCAAATGGCTAAGGTTTTATGTAGAGCTACCTGTTGAGACTGCAATGATTTTTATATCGGAAAAACTAAAAGACGACTGCATGACAGAAAACTGAGCATTTTTCCTGATAAAGTTGGATAAAAAGTTAAACGAGATTGAATCACAACCTGGACTATTTGTTTCTTTACATATCAGTTTGTGTTGATAACGCAATGATGAAGCAATAATGTTCCTATTAAATTTATACATATATACGCACAGTCAAACATCGATTATTCGGATGTGCATTGTCACGATTTTATTTGTCTGGTCAAAATTTGTTCGTGC
>NC_090870.1:61292302-61329802 GCF_036669935.1 Montipora foliosa
TTCTCAATTCCTCAATGTTGATTTGCAATGTTTTCAAAACTGTATGGCCCGACAATGAAGCTGTGCTACAGTTCTTTACTATAGATAGGGCGTTCTGCGCATGACTGTGAAAAAAGCTTTTTAATTACACTGTAACGGAAAAAGGGAGTCTGTGACTGTATGCGACACCTGAAATATGTAAGACAACGCATGAAATACGAGTTGGACTAAAAAAAGCTCCAGTCGGTAATACGCTCTGGCACTATATGGGTAGCATTCTGAAATACGCCGAGGTCGACAAAAAGCACTTTATAAGACAACCCAAATAGAGCCTCGGACAAGAGTACACCGTGTAACCCCTCTCTCCTGTTTAATATGCAACACTCCAGTGATAAAATTGTACAATTACTGAGAACGCTCTTCGTCCAAACGTACCTCAGTCATCAAACTCGCTAAAAACATTACTTGTCTTCCAACGAATCTTGAAAAATATGACGAGACCATTCTTTGGACTGATGACGAAATTCATTATTTGTTATATACAATGGTACGAAATTTGTTAACAATTAAACTAAAATTACAATGCTTGAATGTCCCTTCTTCCCTCTCAGTATCCAAATTTTCTTTTTAGCTGAAGTTTTCCTTGTAATAAAAATAAATGGCCGTGCTGATAACCTCCCTTGCAGTCCGAGGACTCAATTACGAGAGGGGAGCTCGATGAAGCAAATATAAGGATGGAAGCCGCTTTACGGGCTCTCAGTGATGTGTCAGTGTCCCGTTGTCCATTTGTTGGCTCCTCTACATGATAAAGTCCAAGTAATCACCTCCCAATATTTACTTTTGTCCTTGTTTTACGCTTCCTTTTCTTGACCTAAGGAAAGTAATTAGTATTTGTTTTATTTCCTCAAAATGTACACGGTTGATCGGTGAACTTTGGAGCAAAAGGCCAGATAAAATGCAAGCTAAGTGAAGCCTCTTGCCTATCTTTATTTTTTGGTCGCGATCTTCCTACTGATTCACAATGATAATTAACCAAAGTTTTTTTTTTGGTTGCCTTCGTCCAGTAGGCACCTTAACAGTGCTGGTTGCAAACACTACCACCGTGTATACATAAAAGTTTACTTTACTCCAAAAGACGTTTAACTTGGAGTATGAGCACAAGTAATGAACTTCAATCATCAACTTGCGACCATATTCAGCGCTATATTTAAAAACAAACCTGAGAAAAAAAGGCCTTTTAACTGCAGAATACTCGGTCACACTTTTCCTCTTATAGAGCGGATACCGGGAGACAGGACTGCGGTGTGCGAAGGGTAAAACAATACAAGTAATGCACGATTATAAAACGTTCCGTAAACGTGGCTCACATCCAACACCCGTCGCCGTGTTGACCCTTAGATGTTCCCCTCACACCCCCGTAGCTCCAAAAAGGGGTAATGTAGTAGCTCTCGTAACGTATAATGCGATTGTCTCGCTGCCCAAGCCAACAACAAAGACTAAACAATTAAAACAACGACTTTGACTTAAAAACAATAGAAGCTGCTTATAATACCAAACAATAGCAGGTTACAGTACCTTATACTTCCAACTAACAGAGGGTCAAGAGCGTAAAGCCAAGCATAGGCGTCTTCTTCCTTCTCTGTTGTCGTTCGTACAAGGAATCTGCATTGTCTGGTATGAATCGAGAAAACGCTGAACGTCTGTAAACCAAAACATAAAGAACTTTAGGTGTGGTTATTATTTAGGGATCATATTAAAAATGCACCCATAATGACGGAAAGTCCCAAAACAACTCAAGAATGCTACCACTGACAAGACTCGTTTGATGCTCACCACAAAATATTCAGGGCACTCCACTTTGGAATGCCTGAGATTGATTAAAAAGTCCTCAACCTAAGTTAAAGAACAAACAAAAAGTCAAAAAGAGTTTGTACGAGCAATTCAATGGAGTTCAAACTGAAAGGCTTAAAGTACAGTGTTTTGTGCTTACCGGATCAGCTTCATGGCGATAAAATAGGACATAAGGCTTTCTCACAATCTGCGAGAAAAGAAAAGCCAGTCAGAGATTGCATGTGGCTATCGCATGCTTGTGACGTGAAAAGGACTTCTAAGACAGAGTTGTTCGGTAATAGCGAAGGGGTTTCGATTTAGTAAACACGTTAACGGGATTGTGTGTTTACTAAATGCAACAAAATGCAAGTCTCCGTCGCCAACAAATGCTTTTTGCAGTCACAAAGATGGTACGAAATTTTCAACGAGTAAACTGAACGCTTAAATATAGAACAACTAAACAAGGTACACATTTCTATACCTTCTCTTCGTAAAATAAATCTTGATGCAACGTTTTCTTTCTCAAACGCAATTCTTTAAATGCAGAAGGATGTATGTGCATTGTGAATCTGTAAGAGAATTCACTTTATGAAAAGCAATAAGCTGTTACCCCCAGAAAGAGAGTAATGTTTTGCGCTCGAAAAAACACAGAAAGAGAATTAGCCGAACACTGATTTAAGCAAATAGGTAGTCTACATAGCGACTTCCGACTTTCAGTGGGGTTCGAATAAGTTACAAGAAAATACCGAAGCGCAAAAAATGCCACCACCAACAAAATCATAGGAGAGAACAACAACATAACTTTTGTGTTGCTAGTGTAAAACAATTGGATCAGCAAGAAACGGGCAGAATCCAAGTCCGTGCTTTTCCAACATGGCCAACCTGTCAGTAGCTTTTTAAAGGACTGGAGCGGAACAGCTATCAAAATGAATTTGACACTTACAACATAACACTTGGTCCACCTGCTGCTGCAGTCGTCCATGATTTGAAGATATCCTTTTTTACTTATCACCGGGCTGTGAAAGGTGAACAGTTGTTGGACAATGAGTACTGGGGTATCAGCATGCAAGTCTGAAGCTTGCTTATCATCATCAAAAGGAGATAAGGGTTGATGCACTTGACAAAGCGCTACCCTTTCACAAATGTGACCCGGGATCGATTTCCAGACTCAAGGGAACATTTGGGTTGAGTTCGTTAGCTCTCTTTTCTGCACCGAGAGGTTGACCCCTCTCAGAAATGACCGTCATTTAATAAGATTTGACCCGAGTTGAGGTTGATTAACTTAAAGAAATAGTAATTGCCGAGCCTAGGAATGCGTTTGAATAACTAGAACAAATTGCAGAATAAGACATCACGTCTCGAGTATCACATTCGACGAACTCAGACTGATAAGGCTCGAAGAGCGAAATATATTTCAAGATTCTTAAACATTGTTATTTTATTTTTACACTTTCTATACTCGAGACGTGATGTCTTATTCTGCAAGTAGTTCTAGAGGATGATTAAATTTTACAATTGTCATTAGCGGAGCTTTTGTGCTCGGCAATGTTGCTATTAGACTCAAGTAAGTGAGTATCTCATCATCATCACCATCATCATTACGTATTCGTTTTTGAATAGCACATCATGGTTCAGCTAGAAACCACAAGCAGTTTCACAGACACAATAAAAAAACCCAGACTGGAACGAGAGTTAACCAATAACCGCGCGATCGCACTGCTCTTCCTACCGTGCTATCAGGCCAACAAGGAGGTGGTCCAATGCGAATTCGATTAGGTCCCATGAGAGAAAGATAGATAGTGAATATGTATATAAATATACTATGAGAAATGAACTATGACAGAGCTCAGTTAGGGGAACGACCTCACCCTATTTTCAATAAACAAAACTAATTACTATATACCCTCCTCTTACGGGATATGCCAACAACTCGAATTTGACCTTCTCCCGATTGCCTTAATAGCTCATGACCATAGAGACATATTTTTACCAACGTGTATGCATGTATACCATAAGCAAAACCACATCATCTTGGATTTCCCTTCCTTCAAACAATATTAAGGGTTTGCGAACTATCTTTCCGAGTAAAATGCGTCATCTACCCCTTTTTGTATCAACCGCATAAAAACAAATTGCATTATGAACTCTCTATATTCAAAAACTTAAACATACTTATAACTTGTCTCTGAACAACTCCTTTCTGGTCCAATGTAACGAATAAACATTCCCTACTAGCGGAGAGGGGTGCGGACCAGTTGGCTCTTTTCAAAGACAGCTGAGGATCAGAGGGCAACTCGAACTCGGGACCTTCGAATGTCAAGTCCGCCGCCCTAACCACTCTGACTAGGACTCAACTTTTAAAGAAATTGTGTTCCAATCACAAGGACAGTTTAAAGCACTTACTTTTTCCGAATTTGAATCACCTCCGGTACATAAAACTCAATGTTAGCTTCTTCCTCTTTTCCGATGTGGTGTCTTGTGCATAACTCCGATGTTGGTGCGCAACTCTGAAATAAATTCCATGACAAAAAATGGTAAAAATGTCATCCTTCCAGAGATTTTTTCCTCCGTGGGAGGGGAGGAGGGAAGGAAGGCGCTGGGATATGAGTAAAACAATGCACTACTTCTTAAAAGCAGAGTTCGAGAACCCTGAAGTAGCTTACGTTTGTTAAGGTGTAACTAACAGTACGGATATAGGAAGCAAGGTTAGAAAAGTGACACGTTGATTTTATCTCTAGAATAAGTTTAGGGTTGGAGCTAAATTAAGGTCATCCGTTTAAAATTCATATAGCGAGAAAATCTATGTCATCTTGACAGTGTGATCTCGGCTAAACTCACCATATCTTTTCTAAAATTCTTTTTTTGGGTCATAAGATCAAGACACTGAAAAAAAAAACATATACACGTCAAGGATTTGTATTCTAGAATATCTCTGTTCATTTGTTCCATCCATTTCAGCTTTTTGGGTTCGATGCGACGCTCACCGAGAACGACACAAGTGGCGGTTCGCTTGACGATAGCGGGGATCAAGTTTTGAAAGCCTTGACGATGTCTAATAAGATTGGGCAACAGCTTCAGCAAATCCTGGACAGACTAGAAAGAATGGAAACCAAATTGCAAACGATGGAAGGAGTCCTCTCGCAGATCTCTAATTTGGAGAAAGCCGTAAATAAGATTCAAGTGAGTATAGTATCCTTTAATGATAAGGCTAAGAAGATGGATGAGACGATTCAAGACTTGGATGCGGGGCTGACTTCGTTAAATGCAGACATCGAGGAAATGCAGAATAGGGAGAAACAAAATTTAGGGAAGATTAAAGAGTTACACGACCAAATTCTCTATCAGGATGTCTATAGCAGAAGAGAGAACTTACGAATCTTTGGCCTCCCAGAAACAGATCTCAGTACTGAGAACACAGGGGACGTGGTGTACAAGTTTTTTGAGCGTGAATTAGAGCTAGAAGACGCGAGGAACATTGAATTTCAGCGAGTCCATAGGCTTGGAAAAAGGAAGGCAGGACAGTCAAGGCCGATAATCGTTCGCTTTCTTAGATTCCCGGAACGTGAGCGTGTTTTCAGAAGTGTGCGTGATCTAGGGGTGGAATCGGAGGTGAAAGTGTACGCGGATTTTCCTAAAGAAATACGAGAAAGAAGACAAAAATTATGGCCAAAAATGAAAAAAGCGAGAGAGGAAGGCAAAGTAGCTTTTTTTGATAAGCGAGAACCAGATAAGCTTTATATTGACGGTGTGTTGAGTATTTAAATGAGCTTGCTATATGTTTATTTTTGATAGCGGGTGTGGTTTGTAAACTTTGCATATTGTTGAGAATCAACGGTGGTCCTTAAATCCCAAGGGTGGCATATGGATATAGAATATCTGCTGCTCTTCTTAATGCGTATGGATGCATGTGTTTGTTCATTGTTCACATGTGTGTTGTTTTTGTGTTTATCAAGTAGTTTTTGTTCTGTGTTAGGCGCTACGTGTTACTTACTTATTATACATGTTTCAACCAGCTTGGAGAAGAATTACTTCATGTTTCACTTTCACAAAAGATAACGTTGATTTTAAATTACTCTCTTTAAATGTTCGAGGGATTCGTTCATCCATAAAGAGGAAAGCTTTGTTTATATGGTTGACTCGGCAAAAGGCGGACATTATTTTTCTCCAGGAAACGTATAGCACGAAAGAGGTGGAAGATATCTGGAATACTCAATACAAGGGTAAGAGTTTCTATTCACATGGAACTAACCACAGTTGCGGGGTAATGATTCTAATAAAAGACGATCTGGAATTTGAGTATAAATCGTCCGTTTTGGACACTAACGGTCGTTACATTTTGATTGACGCCACTGTACAGGGATCTGATTTTTTATTGGTCAATATTTATGCACCAAATAAGGTTCAAGAGCAATGCGAATTTTTCAGCGGTTTAGAAAAAATGGTAGAGGAATTAAATACAAGCGCTGAGCAAAAAATTGTAGTAGGTGGGGATTTTAATGTTGCTATCGATCCTGACTTGGACTGTTCTGGGGGTAATCCCACAAAAAAAGATTCTGTCAAACACATTCAAGACATATGTTTAAATTTCGATTTAGTAGATATTTGGCGTGTGAGGAATCCGGTATGTAAACGCTTCAGCTGGAGACAAAAAAATCCTTTTCTTCAACGGAGACTAGATTATTGGCTCTTGAGTGACTCGTACCAGGAGGAGGTAGAGGGTGCCGACATAATTCCCTCTTTGAACTCCGATCACTCGGCTATTGTGCTTCAGTTTAGCAGTGTAGAAAAGCAAAAGCACGGTCCATCTTATTGGAAATTTAATGCAAGTTTGTTAGATGACTCTGATTTTTGTAAGCTTATAGCTGAGAGTGTGCCAGTGTGGCGAGAGGAGTTCATTGAAGTTACTGATAAGCGAGTTCTTTGGGACTTAATCAAATATCGAATACGACAGGTTACGATTAAGTACAGCAAAGCTAAAGCTAAGGCCAGAAGACAGAATTTGAAAGTAATAGAAGACTCATTAAAGCAGTGCGAGGAGGATTGCAGTGTGTTTCCATCCCCCGAAAATATGGAAAAAATGGAGAATATTCGAAACGAGTACGAATTGTTTTATGAGCACTTATCAAGGGGTGCGATAGTACGTTCCAGGGCCACCTGGTTTGAGCAAGGAGAAAAAAGTAACAAATATTTCCTAAACCTTGAAACCTACAAAAAATCCAAGAGTTGTATTCGCAAGGTGTATACCAAAGACGGCTTTCTTACCTCTGACCCCAAAAGAATCATGAAGGAAGTGGAAGTTTTTTATTCTAGTCTTTACAAGACTGACAATTGTAAGATCCCGAACAACGTTTCAAACACATTCTTACTTTCTCAGGCAATCCCAAAGCTTTCAAACGAAGAGGCGATGGCGTGTGAAGGAAGATTGACGCTTGCGGAGTGTTTTAAGAGTTTGCGATCTTTTCAAAGCAACAAATCCCCAGGTAACGACGGCCTTACGGTTGAGTTCTATAATGCGTTTTGGGAAAGTCTTGGAAAGCTTCTTGTAGACAGTCTTAATTGCTCATTTGATAAAGGTGAACTATCAAATTCCCAAAAACAAGCAATAATAACTTTGATAGAAAAGAAAGATAAAGACAAACGAAAAATTTCTAATTGGAGGCCAATTTCTTTAATTAATGTAGATGTCAAGATTGGATCTAAAGCCATTGCCTTGAGACTCCAGACTGTTCTCCCTAGAATAATTCACCATAATCAGCATGCATATGTTAAAGGACGAACAATCAATGATGCAATAAGGACGATTGATGATATACTCGTATATACTGAAAGATATGGAATCAACGGCAAAATGCTAGCAATAGATTTTCAGAAAGCCTTTGATTCAGTGAATAGGAATTTTTTGTTTAGCACATTGGCTGCTTTCAATTTTGGCCCTTCGTTCATCCAGTGGATACAAACCTTTTACCAAAATATTTCAAGTTGTGTTCTTAATAACGGGTTCTCTACCGGACCTTTTAAGATAGAAAGAGGTGTGAGGCAAGGAGATCCACTCTCTCCATACTTGTTCATTATTGTCCTAGAAGTACTAGCTGTTAGTATACGTAAAAATAAGGATATTCAAGGGATTGTGGTGGATGGAATCGAAATTAAACTTGAGCTTTTCGCAGACGATCTTACTGTATTCCTGAGGAACGATTGGTCTCTTAGACACCTCCTTGCTCTTATTTCAAAGTTTGGAATCTGTTCGGGTCTTGTCATAAATTTTGACAAAACAGAAATGTTTATCTTGGGGAACTCGGTTATGGCTCCAGCACAGGACCAAAGTATTATGAACATTAACGTTAAGAGAGCTGTGAAAATATTAGGGGTGTATTTTACTTATGACAGCCGTTTGAGACACAAACTAAATTTTAAGGAAATAATAGATGCTGTCAAAACAAAACTTCAACTTTGGAAGTGGAGAAATCTGACAATAATTGGAAGAATTCAGATCGTTAAAACTTTTGTAATTCCACTGATAATGTACCGTGCTGGATCAATTTGTATAGATAAGGAGGTGGTAACTGACGCTAATAGGATTATATTTGACTTTATCTGGAAAGGGAAAGACAAAGTAAAACGAGCTTCCTTAGTTGGTGACATAAAAGATGGGGGCCTGAAGGCCCCGCATTTAGAATCGATAATTAAGACTCATAGAATAATGCTTTGCCAGAGACTCGCGGATGAAGAACCTTGTAATTGGAAAACTATTTTATTTCACTATTTGAAACAGGTCGGGGGGAAGTTCATCCTCTGTTGCAACTTTGACATAAAAAAGCTACCGATAAACCTCCCAATGTATTACAGGGAATGTTTTGAGTGTTTTTCGCATTGCTCCGCAGCCACCGATAACAATGTACTTGAGCTTTCGCACGAACAAATTTCCAACACTGTTCTTTGGAACAATAAATTTATATGTATTAATAATAAATCAGTCTTCAATCAAAGCTTGGTTAGTAAAGGAATAATCAAAATAGGCGATTTAGTAACAGAGAAAAACCAATTTATTTCTCAATGTAATCAAAGCCGGGTGAATCTTTCTCCAAAAGATATTTTTGATTTGATGTCCTTAGTTGATGCAATCCCTGCACCGTGGCGACAGTCGCTGAAAATAAATGGATACTTGAACAAGAGTCCTTTTGTTATTCAGGACCAAATTCAACTTGTGCTCAATAACCAGGAGGTCTCGATCACTGAGGCGACCTTTAAGAAGGTTTATAGGGAGTTGGTCTCTGGTTTTGTTACTCCACCGACAGCTCATTCAAAGTTTAATGAAAGCTTTAATGGTGTTTGTTTGGACTGGAACGAAATTCATAGTTTGCCCTTTCTAGTCGCTTTAGACACAAAGTCACGAGAATTTCAATATAAAATTTTAAATAGGTATTTAGTGACAAATACGTTTTTGAAAAAAATTGGCAAAATAGACTCCTCATTGTGCACCTTTTGTGGTATGTTGGACGAATCCCTGGAACATCTTTTTGTGACTTGCCATTTTACTACATTGCTGTGGAAAGAACTCATAGCTTGGTGTAGTGGAAGACAAATTAAAGTTGAATCACTATCTGCAGCAAATATAATTTTTGGTGACTGGCAAAGGAAAGATTGCTTCCTCTTATTAAATCATATTATCCTCATCGCAAAACAGTACATTTATTATTGTAGGTCCAACAATTTGAAACCACTTTTCTACGTTCTGTTGCAAAGAATTAAGTTTGTCTACCAATTAGAGAGCAAAATTGCTAAATGGAACAATAATTGGCAAGCTCACTCTATTAAATGGAGTAAGAGCGGTTTTGAAGATGTTGAAGATTGAAACGTGCTTTTATATCTTTTTCGATATTCTAACACAGCGCTATTGTGGGTGTGTTTGTATGTGTGTACGTGTGTGTGTTTCTGCATCATGTAGGGGGAACTTTTGGGGGGTGGGGGGTGGTTGTTAGCATCCACTTGTTAGCTCAAATCTGTATATACACATATTTTTTTGTGATTGCTGTAATTTCTTCGTTTTTGTAAGTGCTGTAACTCCAATATGGAAATGTTAAAAAACAATAATAAAATACAAAAAAAAAAAAAACTCTGAAATAAATTCCATGACAAAAAATGGTAAAAATGTCATCCTTCCAGAGATTTTTTCCTCCGTGGGAGGGGAGGAGGGAAGGAAGGCGCTGGGATATGAGTAAAACAATGCACTACTTCTTAAAAGCAGAGTTCGAGAACCCTGAAGTAGCTTACGTTTGTTAAGGTGTAACTAACAGTACGGATATAGGAAGCAAGGTTAGAAAAGTGACACGTTGATTTTATCTCTAGAATAAGTTTAGGGTTGGAGCTAAATTAAGGTCATCCGTTTAAAATTCATATAGCGAGAAAATCTATGTCATCTTGACAGTGTGATCTCGGCTAAACTCACCATATCTTTTCTAAAATTCTTTTTTTGGGTCATAAGATCAAGACACTGAAAAAAAAAACATATACACGTCAAGGATTTGTATTCTAGAATATCTCTGTTCATTTGTTCCATCCATTTCAGCTTTTTGGGTTCGATGCGAAGTAATAACACGGGACCTAAAAACAGAAACTGTGCCTGAAGTGATCAGAGCTCTGGGTCTCCTCCAAAGGGCTTGGATAAAGATGTAAAAACTCTCTGGAAACTGTGACATAAACATCGAGAAGCAGCAAAAGGTCAGTTTACTGAGAACCACCCACATTCTAAAAAACGTGCCGCTTTACATTGTGTACATAATCCTCGTCGCTAACCCCTACCCTAACCCCGCTCCTTAAGGAAACTGTAAGCTTCCCAGTTGTAAGAACTGTGAAAAAAGGAAGAGAAGGCGACTGGGGCGGTGGCGGTGGCATAATAATAAGAAAGGTCCTGTCAATCAAGTCACGGTGAACTCTGTGGTACCTAAGGCCCATGGGTTGGACCAAGAGAAAATGAGGGGACAGAGAAGGAGGCTCCCGGTCCAGCCCTTGGGATATGTCATGTCCACGAAAGTTATTTTTAGACCAGCGGAAGTCTTCCGAGACGTCCGCATGCAGGCCAACCTCGGTCCGATGTTTGAAAGAAAATATATATTCATCAGCCTTCCACGTGCGCCATCATTTTCTCTTTTCACTAAGAACCTGAGAGCGAAGCAAGACTGCATGCGGACGTCTCGGAAGACAGACTTCCCCTAGAACAAAGACTTCCGCTCGTCTAAAAATAACTTTCGTGGACATAACATATCCCGGCCAACGCCTTGAGCCTCCCTCTCTGTCCCCTCATTTTCTCTTGGTTGGACCCGGTGCTTCAGAGACTAAACAAGCAAGCCAAGGATTACAAGTGCCTTACCTTATGTAACAAAGCTTTTTCCGTGTCGGGGCTTTTCGCAAAACGCTGAGGTTTACCAGCCAGAAGTGAAGCAACTGACAAGAACGAAGAGGACAGGGAAATAGAGCCCAGGCTCCCGCGACTGGAATAAGTGCTACCGTCGGAGAAAACACCTGAATCCACTAACAACACAGAATCAGGGCGATCACAGGACATAAGCTGGTCTCCAAGAGACAGGATATGACGCGCCTTACCCACCTGCAAATATCACGCAGTCAAGTAGCAATGTTAATTCACCATTTTTAACATTGCCGGAAGTCACAAGAAAGACAAAGGCGAGTGATGCTCGTTTGCTTAGCTACGACATAAGGCTAACAGAAGAACGACGAAAAGGAGCATGATCACGTCGGCAAATATTCGAACTTTCACCTCTTGAACTCGTTCCAGTTTCTCCAAATGAGCCTGGTGTTCCTCAATAAGCGAAGTGTCTCTTGGTCTCCAGTCTCCAAGGTTTTCCTCTCCTCTCACGTAAATCCTAGACGTGTCCATGACCACTCTCCTTTTCGTCTTTAACACTGAATTAGACCAAAGAAAGGCAAAAGACGACTCTCAGTCTGTGTAAAAACGCCACAAAATTTAGAAAAGAGAATTTTTGAAATTGAAACAAAAGTAATTGTTCACAATAATCATCGGCATAGCTTTCAGTTCAGTTAATGCAGATTTTAGAAAACGAGGCTGCTGGAGCTTCTTGGATAGATAAAAAATAGCAAGGATTCAGTTAACCAATAGTTTCTCCAGGTGTCTCCACCGGTCTATGCCCTAAAAAAAAAAACCTTATGAATCTCCCATTCTGAAGTTCTTATGGATACTGAGAACGAATTTTTCCAGTTTATCTAGTGAAAAATAAAGATTTGTCCCAAACGAGACCAGGAAATGAACCGCTTGGAAGCTCCTCTTAAAGATGTCAATTGAGTTAAAATCACATAAGGTTCGGCACAAGCCCACGCAATCTTAGAAAGGTACTTACACTGGCCTCGTTCGTCAGCTGGATGAAAAACCAGCTCGTATATGTCGCTGAGTTTATCACTGAAATAAATCCAAAATAAAGGTTACATATGACTAGATCTCAACAATTTCAAAATGCTGAGGTCTTTCCTTGCTGCCAAGTTATTTCATTCATGTTACAAGTGACAGAAACAAAGTAGAACAGAGTGAATTACAAGAACATATTTACGATATGGGCTAAGTAACTTACTTCTCAGGACGCCTCGGCGAACCAAATAAACTCCAAACGGACCTGAAAAAGGTAATCATATATGTAATAACTGTCAAGATCTGAATCTGAACTGTTTAGCAAAGTGTCTTACGAACTCACCGAGGTGATGTTTTGGAATCTCTCCCAAACACGCAGAAAGAGAGGTCCTTGGTAACACAAGTCGCCTGACAACAGTTTTCCATCTGTAAGCAAAAAAAGCTGTAGTTGGCAATTAACTTAACGAAATCTCCAACTTTTGCTGAACGTGTTACATCAGTCATTGATATACCGTATAAAACCTAATGACGACCAAGTGATTCAGTATAAAATTAACTATCAAAGGGTAATTTGGAGTGCTAGAAATCTCAGGAAATCTGTGCTTTAGCCCAAGTATGAAAATGACTGAACTCAAACTAGCTAGAGGTTTGGGTCCATTTTCATACCTCTGACCAGGGTGGGTCTATTTCTATTCTTCAGCTAACGCCTCATGTGGATTTCAGGACAAATAACTCTATCAAACGTAATTTTGTTCTTGCTTGTTGCTACGCGGACACCTTTTGGTTTTTGTTTTAAGTTCACAGTAAGCACGGGGGAAGCGTTGAAAACTAACCTCAAGATAAGCTGACATGGTAAGGAAAACCAGCTCTCCGGATGGAGTCACCCTGCAAAGCATCATACACAGTGTGGTTTACTCCTGATGACAAACAGAAACAATTACCGAAATAACCACTTATTGACCAGACCTCATACCTGTTTAGTGAGATTGAGTTATGAAGAGACGAGTCCCAGGCCGCCTCGAATCTGTACACAGATTTGTTTTCATCCGGGTGAGACTGGATCTCGTGCAACACGACACTCAAAGAAACCATTTCAGGTGAAGTTTCTGCTGGTGTAGAAGGTGCAAGTGAAGTCCTGACACGACCTATGAAAACGAAAGGAGTTAGAATCTGATAAGTACCTTTTAATGTTTTGTAATTTGAGGATAAAAACACACGTACCGATAACAACGTCTACAACTCGTCGTATTCTAACATCTGGAGAGTTCTCATGTATCACAGTGACCACAAGTCGCCTTTGGATTCCCTGAAAAGAAAATTAGACGAATGGGTGTAAAGTCACCCATCGAGGTGCCGAACACAGGAGTCGTGTTGCTTTACCTGAATAATACAAACCCAGATACTAGTATTAAGCTCAGAGTACTTATTAAATACACAAAATGCACGGATGAAAGGAAGAAATTCTGTTTTTTTTTTCTTCAGTTACCTGATGAAGAAGAAAGACACCGCCACAAGAGATGTTCTCATTTTTACGTCTGACAACACACGGTAAATAACTGAAAAATTAAAAAAAAAACTTTCCTTTTACAAACTTTTGTCGATACATACTTAATTGCCACTCCCCAAAGGGGCTTTTCAGGGCCTATGAAACACAATCACAAATAAAATAACAAACAACAACAACTGATTTAGAATCCCAACTGTATAGTCGTTCTAGCGCTGGAGCACTAATCGGGGACAGTGCCAACTGAAATTAACAATTAACGCAAATCAACTCGAATAATAAGGTAAATTTGGTCGATATTATCAAGAATCTCCGGCTAAACAAACGTCAATGACTACAGAAAAGCGCCAATTTGACGTCGGAATTACGTTTAGGTTTGGCTCTAATTTGCATAAATGTTATCGGCGTGGGCATGATGGTAGAATAATTCCCTACCACCTAGTCAATCAGAGCAATCGTTGTATCGGCAACAGGCACTAGCTTTATTATAAACGCCTCTTACAGACTGTGTTCAATGGCTGAACTAAATTTAAGGCCCGTATTTTTCCGAGCCGGAGTGCCCTGGGGTCGTAAACTCAAGAACCCGCACTGAGCTTACAGTAGGACCTGAGAAAACGAAGTTAGCAACGTATTTATCATGTTCTTCAAGACACAAAATCACAATTATACCAAGGCCGCGAAGCGGCTTGCCTGTATAATAGTCCTTTTCACGGTTAGTTTTTCTCCTTTGCTTTACAATGTAATCTAACCTGTGTGCGAGGCAATTTCGGGTTAAAACTACAAAATAGCCCGAATTTGCCTCACATACATGCTAGGTTACATTGCAATGCAAATGAGAAAAACTAACCATGAAAAGAGCTATTGCAATTATAGTAACAAACGAAGTGAGAAATAAATGAGATAACATCAGGAAGAATCCCACTTATTGTGCTACGAACCACTCAAAGGACAAAAAAAAAAGGCCAGATATGACGTAGTGCCATAATTCCCTGCGGCCATATAACACGTCGCTGGCATGTGATACTCCATACTTTCAACGCTGTGAATAGCAAGCACCACGGGTCTTATATTGGCACACCAACAGGGCATGACGCCTGTATGATGCAAAAAGACACTGACCGGGAAGGGTGGGTGGGTCCTAATATGTTTCTCATTTCGTTTGTCAATATAATTGCAATTACAATCGTGATTATATTACAAAAACTCCGTTCGGAATATTTGAGATAACATCAGGCAGAGTTCAACGCAAAAAAAGGGGGTCAGTCAGACAACTGGTGATATTTTAATGACACTTTAAAGACAAAAAACCTCGAAGTGACAATATCAAATCGTTGATCTAAAGACCCGCAGTGACGTGGCTCAACTCAAGATGAGCGTACAGCGGAAAAACAGGCTCATTGAAGAACTACATGAGCAAACGCTGAGCTGTGAACAGGTTTGTAATAAAACCTCTGAAATTTGAGAGTAGACCAAGCGGCCATCCTTACAATCTCCAACAAGGGAACATTGGAATCGGTTGCTGCAGTAGTTGAAGCTCCACGCACAGAATGTGCCTTGAAGATATTGGTGTCGACACCAGAAACCTTGAGTGGCGAACGAAGCCACCTCCGGAAGGACGGTGCCGTAATCGGTTTGTGAGGCTTTACATAAAGAAAAACTACGGATCCACATTGGAAGAGGGAGAAAACGGCTGAACAAACCGCACGTGTGGCTTTTAAGTACGAGCATAATGTCTCAATCGGGCAGAGTCTGGAAATCGAGCAAAAAAGGCCTTCGGAAGTCGATCGGAGAAGCCCTGTTTACGAGGAGCTGAGAGCGTTAACTCCACGGCTCCTGGAAAGGCTGCGGTAGTGCCGAAGATCCGATTTTGTTAGCGCCGAGACTCTTTCCAGGCAGGCTAACCAGAATAACATGGCAAGGTTAAGCGATAATTGCTTTGGAGACAATAACCTGTTACCACCAAGCGATGCAAGGTATTTAGTGGCAAGAGTTACGTCCCAAGTGTGGGAGTACCTAGGTTTAGGGGGACGGCTATTGAATATTCCTTCCAGTAGCTGGGTAACTGAAAGATGTTGACCCACAGGAAAACCATTGAAACCTAACATAAAATTGTAAACTGTGTAATAAGCAGTCTGGCTAAAGTCCCCCGAGAAACATTGTAAATTAGTCCTGAAAAGCCCCGAGGGGAGAGACTAATAGCTTCACTCACTCACTCACTCACTCACCATCCACCTTGGCGTGGCTGTGGAAATAGCTTAACGGGTAACATTAACTAAGCGGTAAGCCGCTCCGACATTGAAGAACTCGGTTAGCTAGAGTAGGATGTCAGCTAAAGATGCCGAAAAGGGATCAACCTTTCTTTTATCACACCAGCAACTCCAGCGTCCTTAAGCTGATCTGTACTTTTTTCGTGAAGGGAAGGAGTATCTTGATAAAGTTGGTAGCGGAGATGTGAAACACAGCTAGGTGCAATCTGGGAAACATTGGGTGAGTCCTTTGACGGTCTGATGGATCCCTCAAAAGGTGTCTGGTGGTTGGGATGAGGACTGGTTGCTCGACCACAAGGCTCAGGAGGAGCGGCCACCAAGGCTGTGCTTGCCAGAGGGGTGCAACTAATATGATGTCTGCTTTGTCCTGAGTTACTTTGTTCAATACAGCTGGAATCAGATTAAAAGGTGGGAACGTATAACCCTTAAAGAGTGCCTAGTTTCATTGTCAGAGCATCCGCATGCAAGGCCTCTGGGTCCAGTCTCCAGCTCAAGTACTTGGGGAGCTGGGCGGGCAGGCGAGAACCAAACAGGTTGATTTCGCATTCTTTCAGAAAGGAAAAGAAAATCTGAGGCTTTATCTTCCATTCGCTGTTGTCGTTGAACACCCTCGATTCCGTGTCTGGAATAGTGTTTAGTTTGGCGGGAACATGTTGTGCGGACAACACTATGTTCCTCTCCAGGCACCACCTCCAGAGTTCCAAGTTAAAGTTATGATGAAAGTCGACCTGGCAACCGGCGCCCTTGTTGTTGACATGGGCTATTGCTGTGGTGCTGTCCATTCCGAGGAAGGCAACTCGGTGAGAATGATTCTTCAGAAAGGACTTTAGGCAGCTTTGAGTTCTAATACGTTTATATGAAGTGTGCTTTCCTCTTACGACCAACGCCCATTTGTGCGATGCCCTTAGCAGACCGCACCCCATCCTGTCTTGGATGCATCTGTCGTTATGAGCAAGGTCAGGGATGGAGGTGTGATTGGGCTGCCATTCACTTTAACCCTAACCCTAACCTTAACCTAACCCTGTCACTTTGATTTCCAGCATCGTTGAAGGACTTATTAGCCTCCTTTTGGGTTCACAAACCCCGGTTGGTGGCTCATTAGCCCAAGATGGTGGCTCATCAGCCCGAGTTCATGGCCTAAAAGTGGCAACAGAGCCCTCTTCTGATCTTCATCCGAAATCCTCGGGCGTTAAGGACGGCTTGGTGAATGCAAACGCTCTGAATCAACACGACGAGCATCATGTCTTGAACTCGAACGAGACCTGGATCTTGATCGGTGTCACCTTGACTTTTTCATTGCGAAGATCGAAGATATGCTTTTGAAAGGAAAGGGATTACTTAACTGATAGAAAGATGTCTCGAAAGGAGCCGAGATGGGACTTGGAACAGTCGAAATAACGCAAAAAAGCGGTCACAACATTCACCTACCTGTTCAAGTGTTCGTAGCACAGCAGGAAAGATGGAGTATCACATGTCAGTGGCGTGTTATAGGGCTGCAGGGAGTGATGGTACTACGTCACATCTGACCTTCCTTTTGTCCTTGCTCTGGGGGTATGGTCTTTTTTTTTTGTTTTCTTTAGACGCGTTAAAGAGTGGTTCGTAGCACAATAAGCGGGATTCTACCTGATGCTCTCTCATATATTTCGCATGGAGTTTGTGTAATATAATTAAACTTTTCAAGTAGCGATTCATTGACCGATTATGGCTCGTGTAGTATTCGCGAGATGTAATAAAAATCAAGGGCTTAGCTTCTGAAGAAACTGTGTGTTGGGCGGATTGTACGATGAGTAATGTTTGTAATGTTAGTTGCCATAATTACTTTAAAAAAAAAGAAAGAAACTGAGGTGCTGCGTCAGTGGGGAGTGATACACGAAATTCTGTTTCATCGAACGAGGAAAGAAACTTAGGTTAAGCTTACAAATTTTTCTCTTGATAAAACCAACTTTTCAGATATAAGGCTGACAAACTTACACTCCAGTTGGTGTCATTTCGTGGACTTCAACCCACATCAGCAAATCAAATTTTAGCCCTCCTTCATCTGCACTGTAAAGCAACCAATGGTGTTAAGTGAATCGTAGCCACTTTAGAGGATAAGTGCAGTAAACGTAAAAAATTTAAATAAAATACTGCGTTCAAGAATTTTAAGGACGCAAAGTTAAAGATCCCTTGATTAGTAGGTTTTACAGATCATGTATTAAATGCTCTTCGTCCATCACTTTAAGCGCCACCCAACAGAGAATGCATACGAGAAAAAGAGAGTAACAGGTAAATTGGAGTGCCCGGCTATTCACTGGAAAAAGATATCTTGTTTGAGAATATTAAAATTCTAATGAAGGCCTTTCCGTCTATTCCAAAAGGAAAGAACAACACTTGATTTTGCGACTGTTGTTACATTTTCATAGTTCCTTACCCGCAGAATTGATAAGGCAAAGACATGGTACACTGCGATTCTAAAGCAAAAAATAAACAACATCAGTATGATTCACAACCAACGGCTTTCCGACAGTTTTATTTCTGCAAAAATCTTAATTCAAAGCTTGTTTAGTTTACTGTAAATGAGTGTTGTCCTTAGTGGCGTGTATAATACATAGACGTAAATGAATCAAGTGAGGACTAACGCTACTGTTAACGTGATGAATGAAGTGCCTTCGCTGATCAACAGCATCAAGAACTTTTTTGTGCATCACCCAAGGAAAGAGAAAAATCTCTGACCTGGATTCACAGTAGCGTTACGCCTCACTTGATTCGTTAACACCTTGTCTACTTAATGTCTACAAACGCTAGAAAGTTTTGTCAGATACCATTTAGAGACTTTGATTCCAGTTTTCCTCCTCTTATGACGGCTCTGCAATGAATCAGAATGCATATAAGTACAAGCTTCAACAGTTAAAGTAATAATAATAAAAGAATAAAAGTAAATATTACAAAAAATGTATTTATAAAAAGGGGTATAGTTGAATGATTAATCAATAAAAATATTATGATTAATAGACAAAGAAAAAATAAAACAATAAGCATTAATAAAATAAACACATGAGATATCACAGGTTTTGTAATTATCATGCATCTTATATCACATATCATAAAATCATGCACCAACTCAAAGTGAATGTTCAGGCTAAATTTTTTGTAGTAATTTCAAGGAGAAGACTGTTTATTTTATCTCCACTTTTTTTCATTTAAAGGTCCGCCATTACTTGGTGCGGTTCCGACCAATAAGCAGAGCTGGTCGAGAAGAAAGTGATGTCATTTACTTTCTAGCTTAAAAATGCAGTGTGTGAGTGCGGCTTAGTATGCAGAACACGAATTTGACATTCTGAAAGCCAAAACCTGTCGTGCTGCATACTAATTCAGCCGTATTCACACACTTCATTTCTAAGCTAGTGAGTAAATGACGTCACTTTCTCATCGATCCAGATCGGTCCGAACCGCACCAAGGAATGGCGGACCGTTAAATGATTGCATAAAATCTCACATTTTGAGTATTCAGCACGAGAACTTTCGAAATGTGATTTTTGATCATAGTAGAACTTGAACAGATTGTAATTTGCCTGTTTTAGCTGTGATTGGTTGGGCCACAATTATTGCTTTCCAGCATTTTGACAAGCCAAATGATATCTGTGATGTGATCAGCATGTGATCAGCATATAATCTATGCCGAAAAAAAGATCAATAAACCAACCAAAGTACATTTTAAATGTCCAATAACTACTTAGCATTTTTCAAGTTGTTAAATGAAGAATGTACAAGAGGTAAAAAAAAAGATAAGCAAAAAGCACGAAAAGCATATACTTGACATTTTCTCCATCTCCATTTGCATTTGGTGGAGCATGTTTGATTTGATACCCATTTTCTTTCAACTTTTCTATGGAGCAATGTACATGGAGTCATACCTTGGAAGGTTTTTACTGCAGAGATGCTGAGGAAGATGAAGATAATGTCCAAACACTTCAACCTGCAGGGGACTGGCGCTAATATAGTCGATGAAAGCTCTGTTAACTACCACGCCAACCTTAAAACAAATGAACTGAATCAATTCACTGATCAACTAATGCATAACTATTATTGAAAAAAACACAATCAATTAATTAATCAGCCTTTCCTTACTTGTGCTCATATAAATCTTATAATAACAATTCAACTACTTAAAAATAAGTTAAGAATGATAAGACAAATGTCTTGCGCGGAGTCACCAAAGTAGTTGACGCTTTCTAGTTGATTACCGTTTAGTGCTTGGTTTCTTCAATTTTCTCCCTTCCACTCAAAAGCGCAGTTCAACACTTTTTGAAACTATGCATAATGACTTGTGACTTAATTATTCTGCTACCACCTGAGCCCTTTCTTACCTTCTGGTTATAGTCGAAACTCAACGGTCCGCCATCTAAGTTATTTGGCACTGGCTCAGTGGAAAATCCTTCATCTTCTTCGCTACAAAGAAACCTGCAATGGTAAAAAAGCCGTTCATCGCTATTCCTGGATTAAAATACTACCAGGTTTTTTTTTCTTTTGCTTTTGCTTTTGCTAATTACTTTTTTTTTTGGGGGGGGGGGGGGAGGGGAAATCGCGATTTGGCTGCGCGCAGCGGGAGTCCGATTTGTTTATCACGAGTATGATTACAGACCGAATAGGACGACGGGAAGCCCTCTTACCAATTAATTATAAATATTACAATTTCCTTGAAAGAAGAAGAGCCAAGTTATGAAAGAAAGGGAAAATTGGCAATTAAAAACTGACAAAGGAGGCGTAAATTGTTTAACGTCGCTCTGAAAGGAGTCTGTACACTGTTTCTATGGCGATTGAAACCAAGGTTGTGATTGGTTGATTTAAACTACAATTATGAATGTGATTGGTTGATTTAAACTACAACTTTAAATGTGATTGGCTTATTGAACTGTCCGATAACAACTTGGCAAGTGAATTAGTGGAAAAGACGAGTTTTTAAGCCAATCACAATCGAGGAAATTGTAATTTTTATAATTAACGGAGAAATATGTATTAAATAATTGTATGCGTGACCACAAACTACCTTTTGTGTTTTCATTGCACGCAATGCAATATCCGTTCATCGTATGACTCGGTTAACACATCTTACAGGGCTAATTTCTCCCGGTATTGTTAAAAAAGAGGTATGAAATATTTTAAACTATCATCGTAGAAACTTGTAAAGCATCTTTTTACTGGTTTTGATTGGAGTCAACGCCGTTAACAACAGTTTTAAATGTCAACAGCTATTCTACGATCGCACTTAACCATACGGTTGAGTCACGGAACGGGGACTTTGGACTTAGGACTAAGGAATTGAAATGGATATTGACCAAGATATTGTAACAAAAAATCCCTAAAATATTGTGAATGTTAAAGGAAATCGACTAAAATTCCTTTGCACAAAGTGTAAGCTACCCGTAGCCTTTTGTTGAGATAACGACCACAATTCGCATGCAAGAAAGAAAGGTAAAGGAGGGAGAAAAGGGAAATAAACTAATAATTTAAAAGCTGACCTTGGGCTACTCCTGGTGTGTTCTGCGCTTGAGTCTTAAACCTTACCGTATCTGGCAGAATACGTCTGTGTACGGAACTGGGATTCCTTGAGCCCGCAAAACGGTGACACTGATCACGAAAGGTTGGCCAGTATGAAGTGTTCCCTTGGAATACGGAGGCTCTGTTGCTACTGTATCTGCTTCAACAGCCTCCTCTGCTGCCTGTTAGCGAGAAAAAAACACCGTCAAAAGTAATTCGCTTGCCAAAAATAACAGAAAGGATTTCAGCTTGGCTCGATTTCACCAAAATTATCAGTCTTAGCAGAACAAAACTAGCAAATAAAGTCCCTGCAAAAAATGTTCTTAAAAAGAAAAAACAGCATTCGAAGCGCGTCTCTTTAAGAATCAAGTGGAGGTAAAGAAACGATATGCATAACAACACTTCTTCGGAACAAGAACCAAGAAAAGAACAAGAACCAAGAAAATGCACCACGTGACCTAACCTGGACATTAGGAATATCTTCTAGATCATTAGATCTAAATCTTATATTCCCTCGGTTTTCACATGGAAACTCCAGCCACATCACGCTTGGTCGCCCCGCTTCATTCACGCCCCACATCTGCTCATCTGTTGACACAGCGGTTCCAAAATTAATTCATTTAGGATAAAACGGCCTTCTTTGACTGTGGTTTAAAGTTAAGTTTCCTTTGAATTATCAAACAAAAGAGGAAAGTTAATACTGTACCTGTACATTGTTGAATACCGATGACCAGATGACCTTGTACGTCTCCTGATTCGCTTACAATTGGCACCTTCTGCTCCAGAGGAACACCATACAACAGGTTACTCAGGTACACGAAAGATCTAAGAAAAACGACCCATACTTTTGTTTCCATTAC
The DNA here is from genome assembly GCF_036669935.1 of Montipora foliosa. Lineage (NCBI taxonomy): Eukaryota > Metazoa > Cnidaria > Anthozoa > Scleractinia > Acroporidae > Montipora > Montipora foliosa. The sequence continues at coordinate 61,314,638 of NC_090870.1, forward strand.
AAAAAGGAATAAATAATCCAGTAAATGAGAAATGTACCTCCCAATCAGTCTGAACCAAGGAAGCGAATCGTAGAATGGATCAACGAAGTCATGAGAAAGGATGCTGCTGGAATCGGCTGCGGTGTCGTACATTAAGCGCATGTCTTCAAGTCGATCCCTACAAAGTAAAAACAAAAAAACAAAAAACGAGGCAACGGCTTAGGGTCTATTAACAGAGACTACGGTATATGAAAAGAACTGGGAGTCCGGCTGGCGCATTGGTCATGACCCTTGCTTAGCACCACTGCTATTTTGTGCGGTCTGAATTACAGTCGACCTGACTCCAGGGTTTTTCTCCGAGTTCTCTGGTTTTCCTCTCTGAAAGTCATCACAGTAAATTACATCTGGCTGAGGTGCTGTGCTCCGACATCAAACACGGACCGTATAGCTGGTGCAAGAGGTGCCTTAAAGTGTGCTTTTGGCTCGATATTGCGAGCTGCGCCCTTAAAATATTTCGTTCAAAAGGCGACAAGAAAGGGTGATTAACACAGCCATCTATTCTTTTCTATTGTGCATATCAAACAACAATTTTTGTTTAAATCATGATTTTTAGGATTTCAAATACGATAAAAGGTGTAAACTAGAAGGCTTGGTCAGTATCAGAGCACACTCATTTTCGGATGTAAATTTAAAGAAATTGCAACTGACAAACAGTCTTTGCATTTTCCACAAACAGTAGTGTTCAAAAAACGTTGATAACAAAGTATCACATCCATCTAGTGATTCAACTGCAGCGAGTGTATTTTAAGGTGGCCCACAAATGGAGGTTGTGACGTTACTTGGGCGAATTACCTGAGAAGAATTTCATTTTGCATACATTTTTGACTTCATGCAGCTGGTGCTTAAATGTTCCCACGAGTCAGAGACAAACACTTAACGTTAATTTTATCGACAAATCTACCAGTAAAATAATGTGGAAGAGCGGTTACCGTAGTTTGGCCAGCGACCAGAAGTGTGAAGCGCCATTCTTCATGTCCTTTACATCAACAGCTACTACAGAGGTATGGGGTGTGTGTTTGACATCACTTGCAAGGACTGATGGCCAAGGAGTGTAGAGTGTGTCAGTCAATAGAGTGAATTGAAACTCCACCTGTGCGAAGTAAAACGCAACGTCAGTTTTGCGAGGACACTCGAGTCACCATTGAGAAATACATCTTTATTCTGTAATATTACCAAGGTTACCATTCACCCGGCCATCTCTTTTATACACAATGATAATTAATAATAAAAATAATGAACTTCATTTTGGTGTCGAGTCATTTAGTGCTGGGGGCACTAATTGAGGATACTGTACATTGAAATCAAATCAATTTTTTTTTTTAGGAGAGGGTAAAAGCAGAGTACCCGTAGTGTCTCGAAGCAGAGTTGAGAACCAATTAACAAACTCAGCCACTTATGTCCAGAAATGACCCTAATTAGATGCACACCCAATTTTGACATCCAACACGAAAGTGACCCTTAATTCTAAGCATTTCCTACCTATTTACAACAACAAGGTAAAGGTGAAGGTTAGCGTTATTTTTAGTTTTGGGGTAAATGCAGCTGTTAATCTTTACTTGAGGAGCAGCGTTTGAGAGAAAAGTTTGTGACGTTAATTGTTTGTATTCCGAGAAACGAGTAATGTTGGTTGAAGTTGGGGAGATGAGCAAGGGGACACTTCGTGACGCTTATTGAAATCCGCGTGCATTTAATTAGGCTCAATCCTGGACATAATATCACTCAACCCACTTATGACACTGAGCCCAGGGCCGGGTTGTTCAAAGCAGAATTAAGATAACCCAGGGTTAGTGCGAAATGTTAATTTAGAAATGAAAGTTTAAAAAGCAAATTCAGTTTAATTCTTTTTGTGTACAATTTAATGATTGAATGCTGTTAAAAGAACAAACAAAATTATCAGAGAAAATGCTTTTGAAGAAGAAAACAAGAAACCCGGATTAAATTTAACTCCAGGTTAGTGGTAATCGGCGTTCGAAAAAAAAGGACCCAGGAATCGAAACAAGGCCACAATGGTGCCGGGAAGGCGAATGTTCTCACCACTTCACCATCCTTGCTCACCGACATTTGCGAGAATGCCATCTTTGCAAAATTTCCGTCCTTTAGCTCAGTGCCAGGTCATCCTAACTAGTAATCTTTATTCAACCTTTATTAAAAAATTTCTAGTCCTACAAAGGGGTGCCATCAGGCAAGACGTCTAACTAAAGAAAATCAAATGAGTTTAGAATAATGATAGCCTTAATAGACTTTCCGACAAAATATAAAATGAACAAAAATATCATAGGTTGGAAGGTTACAGGCTCGGCTCCTATTTGGGACATTCTGATTCTTTATTAAAGCTTCATAAACGAAAGGGTTTAAAAAAACACGAAAGGGTTATGAATGTCTCTAGGGTTAGAATCAACAACTGACAATTAACAGCAAGGCAATAATTCAAGTATTTGATTGGCTCGTTGCTGAGGTCTTGAAATCTCAGCTGACCAATTCACAAGCTACACTAAACTGTACCTTCTTTCTGAGCTCCACGCTGATGGCATTTGCTTCTTTTAAAAGAACTGCATGACTCAACAAGTCATCCTAAATCAAATTTTGATAAAATACATGCGAGGTCGTGGTCAGTCATACAAGCCTTTGGGCATTTTGGAATTTTGGCTTTTTGACAACAATAACAATACTTTGAAATTTAAGTTTACAAGACATGCTTCGACATTCGTAGGTCATCTTTATTTGTAAATGTTCGTTGCAATTTGTGTTTTGTAATACAAAAATAACACAACAGAGTTCCTAGTTACAGTGATTACAATGTTGCTGTTATTAAACCGGGACAGACAAAGAAAGCAAAGATAAATAAAACATGCACAGAGTGATCCGACCTGCGCTATATGGAAAAGAAGGGATAAATTCATGTTTTAATAAACGTATACATTAATCAAATGGTCCACATAAAAAAGGTGCCAGGGCAAATTCGATCGCTTAGTCTACAAAATGCTCCTCATTAAGAGTCTCAAGCCTAATTTGAATATCCAGGTGGACTCCTTACGTGCCAAACTTTTAAAATTAATTTTCATTGTTTCTTTCTTTCACTCTGCAGGTTCCTTATCAACTATTGTTCTTTTAGTATTTACATTTTGCAATTTCAAATAAATTTGACTTGATAATGACGTTAAGGTAACGATACTAAAATACTAAAGTTCTTAGTATTTTAAAGAAAGGTTTAGATATGTTTTATCACAGTTTTTTATACTTAAATGTTTTCTAAAATAACTTCTTCGTATCGACATTAATGTCTGTAACTGTCTGTTACTAATGATGATGGTTCCAAACATTCCAAACTACTTTGCTGAAAAAATTTTGAACCAGCAAAAATAAGCATAAATATGCTAAGCAAGTTCTGTGAGGTGATGTAATGTAACATCCATTTACAAAACCTTCCTTTTCAGAATAAATATAAAATCCAACCAAGAAAGATTTTGGTGGGAATACATACTCTGCAACGGTGCATACAAAGACTTCTGGCATGTTTTTTCGCGGTTCACACAAAAATTAAGGAAATTGTCTTTTGAAGGTCGTGCTATTTTTTGTATCTTGTTTAGTAAGACGTCTAGGGCTTCCAAGGGCAAAGGTAAATTTCAAGTACCCTAGAACTTTACAAAATCTACCAACTGTCTTGAATTGTCTTGATTCTTGAATTTCAATAGTCAATTAATTTAATGGACTATTGAAATTCAAGAGCCTTAGACAGTTTTCACTGACTGAGAACTGCATATATCCACCCACCCTTAGTGAGGTCCACTGGTAACACTTCCACTTATCCACCACTACTTCAGCCAAATTGAGCTCTCTCTCCGTCAGTGGGCTCTCACCTGAAAAAAGAGCAAATTTAAAGACCACTCCTCCCAATGAAAGCAGAGAAGGCCATAGGTATGATGGGAGCAAACATATAAATAAAGGCACTTACTGTCAAAGCTATCAACATCAATGTCACTGTCTATTGATTCACTGGAAGGAACTGATGACATATCCATCTAAACAAAAATAAAAGCAACAACACGATTACCTTGGTTGCTACAGATGTGGCTTTGTAGCTCACGGATAGAGCAGTATACAAGTATCGCAAATGTCTGTACAGGTTTGCATCAAGTTCATGTAACCCCTCCATTTTTTATTCTTTGGGATTTGTAGAGCATAATCCCGACAAGTGCAAGAATAATCCCTTTCTTTTGATAGCTGATGTCTGGTGAAGCTATAGTAAGTTGCTGAAATTCACTGAGGGAGCAGAGTTGGTGTATTGGTGAGAGCCCTCGCCTTCCACCAATGTGTCTCAAGTTCGATTCCCAGACACCGCATCATACGTGGAGTTGAGTTGGTTGGTTTTCCCCTCTGTTCCGAGAAGATACAGGACTCTTTGGGTACTCTGGTTTTACCCTCTAAATAAAAAGTAACATTCGAAATGCAGCGCTTTAATTTGACGTGATTTGATTGGAAGTGATCAGTTCAAGAAAGCAATTATAGACACTACAAAATAATTCAGTGGATTAACATAGTTTATTTACAAACCCAGAGAAACTTGTTTCACCAGAAGTTGCAGTAACTTAAATGCACCAATCCTATTTTGACAAAGATCAAAACGCACAACCTCACCCACACTTTTTTCAAGTTTAGGATCAAAGAAAGAATATCGTCATTTTTAATGTTTATACCCATTCATCTTTTATTAGAGACTTTGAACTTTAGAAAATGACATTTAAGTTTTTAGGAAAGTTACAGTGAAACCGATTGTTCGTTTGCGCGCCACTTTGCAATATTGTCACGCAATGTTGCGTTTTTGATTGGCACTAAGCTCCGAGCAAGTTGCGGGTTCAAATTTCCCAACGTACGCACAGTTGAAATCCAATGGTATGCCTGTAATTACATTGCGAACCTTCCATCCATAGTCGGTTTGGAATTGACAACTTTAAATTTTGGAACGCCCTTCAAATGGATTTGAAATGATTAATTTCTTCGAAGAACGTTTACGCGTGGAATCCAGTAAAGGCGAACGAAGATGCTGTTGTATGGACTTTCACCACGCTAAGAAATCGTGTTGTTGAATTTATATTTCAACCCCCTTACAGTCCTGAATTTAATTCTTGTGAGTTTTGTTTATGTCGATGAAGGCATATTTGAGACAACACGAATAGTTTTCACAGAACTTGCGACAATTCAGTGTTTGCAAACAACCACGCCAGCGATACATTGTGGATTTGTCATTTAAGCATTAATTTTTGCACAGCCTCACGAACCCTACCCAATGTTGAGTTATTATGCCGTAAATTTATATAGTAAAAAATAGAGATCAAGGTCGTTTTCAACGGGTCCAAATACCTGACTCTGCATGGGAACGTAAACAGCTGGCAGCAAGTTGAAATTTGAACTTGCAACTTCCTCGGAGCAAACTGCCAATCAAAACACCAACATAGCGTCACAAAATTGCAAAGTGGCACGCAAATGAACAACCGATTTTACTGTAAAGTATTCAGACAGTATTAAATTTCATGAATTCTTACTGCCATGTAGAGTAAAGTACCAAGTTCCAGGTAAACTGTTTTGATGGAATGTGTGCAAGTGTTTATCACAAATCTACCTAGTTATATTATGGTTAAAGAGTATTAGTCCGTCCACTCGGTATCACAGGTTTTAGAAAGAATACCTTTATAGGATTATTCTCTGTTGTTGTTGATCGCCCTTGGCGAAAATGGCCCAATTCCCTCGGAGAAATTTGAATTTGCGCAGTTTTTGATTGCGGATAGATGAATAATTTTTTCTTATAAGGCATTGAACCATGTTGAGAATCATACTAAGGAAAAAAAAGACAAGTTAATCAACGGAAAGACAAGTCCAATTATTTCACACATGGTTAAACAACACATAATTTTCATTTTTTTCAGATATAACATGTACTTTTCAATCATTTAACAGATGCTATATCAGGTTGTAGACAACAAGTTAGAGTTTAGAGGTCAATGTATGTTGGCCAGATACAACTACTGTAGGTGCGTTAAGAACACCTTGCATGCAAGTTTCCAACATTATTTTTCAAATGGGTCAGTAGATCACAAAATAAATGTTTTTTTTTAAAGTGATGTCAAAATGAGTTGCACTTGATAAACCTCTTTCAGTTAAGAATAGTCTTGAATAATTGTCAGAAAGGTTCCCTTTTTCACAAACCATTGATATTCCGCATATTCTCAACATTTTGTATCCATGAAAGAGTTCTGCTAATGAGAAAACTCTCAAAGAGTACATCATGTGACCTCCATTGTACAGCAGAATGTTCATATCTGGAAAAATGGGGGTTACTGATCACATGCAAAAGGATGTACCTGTAAAAATACTCTTAAGTCACCTAAATTGCAATTAGTCATGTTTCAACTGTGGTATCTTAATAACTTTGTCATTTCCATAAGGTCACAATAGTACTTTGTCATTAAAATAAATAAAGAATTAATTAACTGATTTCTTAATTTTTATGTTTTTATGCAATTTTATTTTATTTAATAACATGTGATTATTAGCAGAGTCAGGACTTGTTTTAGAAAGAGGCCCACCTAGAATAGCTTTGCTGATTGCACGTCGCCTAGGACTGTATTAAATGACATTGCATTGGTATTAAATAAAATAAAATAAATTGAAATTGAAATTGAAATTTAGTGCTTCTTTTAACATGGCCCAAAAGAAAGTGATTTTGTGTTGACAGTTTCAATGACTGTAAGCCACCTTTTTCAAAACTTACACGGTGACTGTCATTAGTTTTGATAAAGATGGCTGTGTTGAAACAATGAGAAATCACTTCCTTTTGCACTGTTACCCTTTCCGTCTTAAGAGTGACACTTTTAGATTTTACTCTGCCTCACGCCAGACGATTTTACTCGTCAATGGGGGACACCTCAGAGATCAAAGGGTTAAAAGAGCAAATCTAGTTCTCAATTTTGCTAGCCTGATGAATTTCTTCAACATCTTAACTGATTATACCTGCCGTTGCAATTCCTGCAGCCTGGTTTCAAATGTCTACAAAGGAAAATAAACACAAAAACATGAGAAAGACCTTCAAGGGGATCCTACAGTAGCATGGACCATTGTGATCTAGATGTCTCTTCAATTTATATCCTTCAACTCTGATAGCTGCAGTTTTCCTAATGAAAGCAGTGTTATCAATATTCAATCCAAGTCTTCCCACCAATTTCAATCTCAGCTCCTATTTGCATTAATTTTACTGTCAGTAGAACGCATCCTGAACTTGACGCACAAGAAGCCTGGGCATGAGCATTAAGCATGGAGTATCTTGATTTTTGGGCGGGTGGCAAGGTACCGGAAATGGAAATACTTGGATTTGGCATGGTGCGTGCGCTCCTAAGGACAAAGCAGCACTGTGCACTCAAGTGCAAATAATGAGAAAAGGAGGTAGTGAGATGTGATTCAGCTTGGTAAGGTCAGCATCAGTCCTTTTATAAAGTCAAAATTATGTTCCTTAAAAAGGCCATAGATGTAATACAATGAAGCCTCCTCAGCAAGTTGTTAATTACCGTTTTAAAAATGTCAAGAAACCTCAATATTCCAGCTACGACAAAGCAAACGAGGCAATCATCCTGTCAGATGTAGGTAGACGGTCCACTGGAGAACAAATAACTTGCGTTCATGTCCTTTTTTGTCACAATTCTTATTAATTCCTTCTTATAAAAAAAAAAGAATGGAAAACCTTTCCATCTGATTCACAACCCAGAAACTCTAACTGTGTAAATTAGGTTCAAGTGCAACTTTATTTCCAGGGTCTCTTGGTCTCTCACAGCCATTCTTTGCAATGTCATGCAACACTTCGCAGCCGCAAAACACTTGCTTTGGTTACTTTGGACTACCACCATGCTGGTTGAACCACTTTCCCAAAAATCCAATAAACCCTAATGAATAAGGGTTCCTTGTCAACCTGCGTCAACATATTCCACACCATATTTAGCAAAGTTCTCGCAGCCTTAATTTCAATGGCAAAATTTTGAATGCACTTACTATCCCTGATTACTCCTAGTTTGTAAAAGCACACTAATAATACCAGTTTTTGTTGTTGCAGAAGCATATCTGCTTGATCTTTTTCTTTCTTGATTTGCTCCTCTAACTCTTGAACCCTGATGACAAAGATATATAGCACCAAGGATCAGTGCATAGAGAAATATCTGACCAATGTGACCCTCCCTGGATTGCCAGTTTTTTGTGGCAACTGATAAGGAACAGCTCTATATAATTGAGACTTCTTTTTGAGGCACCTAAGCTAAGTTTTGATAGTTGCTGAGGCACTCGAGAGAAGAAGAATTATTAAATCCTTCACCTGTCATTCATTTCCTTGATGTCCCATCCCTGTTCCCTCAACAGTTCCAGTACAGCGAATGACCAGTCTACAGGATCCTCGGCTTTTGTCTCACTTTTGCCTGCAGAAACAAAATGCGATTTTTCAAACTTTCTTATGACTGTTTAGTTTATTCAATTTGCAAAAGCTCGTCAAATTAACACCAGCTGAACTGAGAGAAACAGTGTTCATAGAAAGATAGAAAGTCCAACTTTGCTGTATGCATGTTCATAAAACTTGAGATTTGGTTATTTCACACAGAAAATTTGTGACAAAGAAATGTACAAAACTTGAATACATGTATACAGTATGTAGATGCGGAAAGAAGCAGACTAACAACAATTTTTATAAAAGTGACGACACATTTAAATTTGCAAGACATGTTTCGGTCGTGCAACGACCATCTTCAGTTGAAAGTAGAATTAATTTGAAGTTACATTTGAATTTATAATATGCTAAACAAAGATAAATAACAACGTGAAATAAATTGGGAATCTAACAAAATAGCCAAAGGTAACAAAAAAGAGTGTACAATGGAACATGTTGATTAGAACGAGAGAGTTAAATTAACGTGATATAATTGCTTATTTAAAGAAGGTTGCTCCCAGGAAATATGTAAGGCCTCTTTTATCTTGACCTGGAATTTTGTGGTCGCACGGTCTATAACTTCAAAACATTCCGCAGAGCAGGAGTTACGGCATGCCTCGGATTGTTGAAGGTGTTTAAAGATATGTGAGGTCCTGTCCCTGTTTAAGTGTTCGCGAATGCGTGTCGAGAGGTGTCGGCTGGTTTCGCCGACATAGCAAGAATTACAGCTTGCACAGGTAAACTTGTAGACAACATTCGAACAGAGTTCAACAGGCACAGGGTCCTTCACACTAAACATGTTACGGATCTTGAAGGAAGAAAAGGCTAGCTTAACATCAAGATTGTTACAATAACGTTTAAGTAATTTACGTAATCTGTTTTGTGCTACAATAGAGAAGGGCCCAACATAAGGTAATTTGAAAAAATGTGTAGGATTAGAGGGAGGACTAGTAGGTGTGTTCGAAAGGGTCTGAGTTTTTGTAATATACTGCTTAATGACTCTCTCAACGATGTGACTGGGGAAAAGGTTTTTACGTAAGATTAATAACAATTTCTTGATATCCTCATGGAAGCCTATCCATGTGTTGTTGATCTTATACGTTCTGTCAACTAGAGTCCTGATTAAGCCAAGTTTGTAAGAGAATGGGGTAAAACTAAAATAATTAGTTAATAGGTCCTGTCCCTTAAACAGGGACAGGACCTCACATATCTTTAAACACCTTCAACAATCCGAGGCATGCCGTAACTCCTGCTCTGCGGAATGTTTTGAAGTTATAGACCGTGCGACCACAAAATTCCAGGTCAAGATAAAAGAGGCCTTACATATTTCCTGGGAGCAACCTTCTTTAAATAAGCAATTATATCACGTTAATTTAACTCTCTCGTTCTAATCAACATGTTCCATTGTACACTCTTTTTTGTTACCTTTGGCTATTTTGTTAGATTCCCAATTTATTTCACGTTGTTATTTATCTTTGTTTAGCATATTATAAATTCAAATGTAACTTCAAATTAATTCTACTTTCAACTGAAGATGGTCGTTGCACGACCGAAACATGTCTTGCAAATTTAAATATGTAGATGCATTATTTTGCTTATTAAAATTAATGTTAATGTTTCAGTGGCATTGATCAATTTCCCATTTCCTAGATCTCAAGGTCTCTACTGTTTGTTTTTTGGTCTTGTTGTTTTTCGGGGAGGGGGACGGGAACTGTAATTATAAGATTGAGAAAAAAATTTTTTTACATATGGGCAATTTTTACATAATGGGCAATTTAGTCCACGATTGTAGAATGAAGCTGTTTCATTAGTCCTAAAAGCACGTGCATCAAAAAATTCTGGAAAACTGTCAACTTAGCAAACTATAGCAATAGTTTGAGGAATTCAGATTTTGCTTGATTTCCTCTGGATGCGAACATGTATATCAATGAGTATGATGGGCCCAAAAAAAATTCAAGAAAATGTGAAGATTATCACTGCAACTGTTACTGAGTATCACCTGAAAGCTGTGCAAAATAAATACACACTTAAACATATCACACAGCTATTACCATTTATATCTTCAAGCAGATTTACTTGTGATTGCCGGATTCTTTCTTCACGAGCTGAGAATGATAATTCAAAAGATATGATTTGGGGTCATGTACCCTGATTCTTTGATTTAAGAATGGTTACGAACATGATAATACCCAATTATTGCTCATCCTATGATGCCTAACTACATAGTAATTCAATAATTATGGTAATGAATTCAAATCTGTTGATACTTGACTAAATATTCCATAGGAGCTGATTAGACATAGGGAAGTGATAGACAGAATCAAAACTCAATGCAACTACCATATCAGAAACAGCTCTCTCTCTCTCTCTCTCATGGATTTATTTTAAAAGCCTAAAACACTAATTCTCAAACAGGGATCCATGCAACAAGAACCACTTAGTTTGAATACACTAAATGCACCAATACATAAGCAAATGTTAATGCCTTGGAAATGCAAGTGTCACCTACGTAATTATATAACATTCCATCTCAAGTGGGAAATATTTATTTACTTTAATCCCACTGATTATTCATAAGGAGGAGAGTGTCAGATACCGTCAAGCCGTAGGTTCCTGGTTGTTATAGTTTTTTAATACCTTGATCAGGAAAATTAAACCTGAATACATGATTGTTTCCCAGAATGATTCGTGCTCCTAAAATGACAAACATACAAGTTTCATTTGTTACAGTTTACTCAACATTGATAACACTGCATGATAGTGGTGAGTACAGCAGATTTGACATGAATGAAAGTCCAATCCTCACCTGACTTTAACACTGCGGATTCTGTCACCAGTTTCCCATTAACATAAGTATGACTGTTTTCGCAAGGGATTATTTTGACCACACCTTATAGAAGAACAACAGTTAGTTGGGTACCATACTTTTTCCTTTGTGTTAAGTTATAAAAATTTACTTCGATCAAAAATGGGAAACCTCATCTAGAACTTTTAAAATAACATTTATCAAACAATGCTAGCCATGCCTGGTGTATGTTCAAAGATGCAGTGTTCTTGCAGAATGTTTTCTCCATTCAGCTGTATGTCTTGATGGCTTCTAGCTCCAGCTTGACCAACCCTGAAGTACAGAACATAATGTCTGACAACACGCAATCACAACCAATAATGGATCATCTCATAAATGCAATATGTAAAATTAATAAATAAAAAAAAGACAAGAGAAAATTACCTTGTAATTCCCTCCTTCACATAATAGAGGAGGCATTCAGACATCAAGGGATCTTCATTTAAATTCACTACATGAGGTCTCTGTTTCAGAATGATACAGAAATCCCAAATGGTCACTTCAATTAACATTGTTTAAATATTTCATGCATTAGCACCAACATTATAAAACAAGATAGGTGAAAGTAGAAGAATGAATTTGAACTGGTTTTTACCCTTTTTGGTTGAAAGAGTCCAACAGTATGACCATCCACACCAATAGCCACACCCATTTCAGCCAGCATTGCCTCTCTGTCAAGTGATATTTGATAACAAATAATAGATCTTCATTACAATAACTAATTAGAATCTCAATCTGCATTCCACTGTAGTACCTCAAATCTCTATAATAGAAATTAAACATTCAGTCACTCTTGTACATTGGCATTGTTCTTAAATATTTCCTTTTGTATTCTCTGTCATTGTAAATATATTAATGAACTATTTTATCTTTGCTTCACCCAACTCGATTAGCTTTGCTAAATTTGGGTGGACAAACTTTTCATTGTGACTAGAATTGTATGTAAGAAATGTTGTTGTTGTTGTTGTTGAAATATTGCTGTATCTTAATAGTGGAGCTCCCCAGGCCCCTTGGGCGCGCACACGTTGTTGTAATATTGAAACCTTTGGGGATCCCCTTAGGAGCCCCTGAGTGACTTACATGGACACCCCGAAAACCATGTGCGTTGTATTGGGACTTTTAAAAGCGACACGAACATGTTAGAATCAATAGATGTTACTAGTTGTTGAGTTTAGTATTGCTTGATTGAATGATATCATAACATGGTGTCAGAAGCGGTTTCCTGCCCTGCCGAATTGTGAGATGAGTTGACGGAAAAGCAAGTTTCCTGTGAGTTGTATTTTTGTATCTTGTATAATGGCTGAGCGAGATTCTCGAATGCCTGGTCCACTGTTTCTAGATGCGAATGCTGCTGAGAACTGGAGGAAATTTTTTATGCAATTTGAGATTTACCTTGTTGCGAAGGGCAAAGATGCTAAAGCGGACAAACTGAAGGTAAACTTGCTGTTACATTGTGCTGGGCCAGAAGCTATCGAAGAGTACAGTCACTTTGTGTTTACCGATGAAGAAGACAAAGATTGCTATTAAGATGTCTGTCACAAATTCGAGGAATTGTGCCAGGGTGCTAGAAATGTCATTTATGAGCGACTGGTGTTATATCAGCAAAATCAGAAGGAAGGTGAGAGGATTGACAATTTCGTCAGTGAACTGAAAAGACTGTCTTTAACATGTGAATTTAGCGACCTCCGAGAATCACTCATTCGTGATCGTATTGTCGGAGGAGTTTTGTCAGACGAATTGCGAGGTGAACTGCTGAAGAAACCAGATTTAACGCTGCAAACTGCTCATGATTATTGTGGTACATTCGAGGCAGCCGAACAACAGAAATACACGTTCAATACACCAACAGAGGTGGGTTCTGAACGGTAACTTCACCCTCTCAAGAAAGTCAAGGTTCAAGAAAAGACACCTGCTCGTAACTGTAAGTTTTGTGGTTACAAGCACCCATTAGGGAGCTTAAGCAAGGACGACGACGACGGCTACAACAACGCAACGAAACAATACGTTTAATTAGCAAAAACAGTAGTTCTACACGCTCTGCAAGTGCATTTTACATTTTAATACATTTCTTTGCCGTTCTCATCTTGACAACGACGTGAAATGATCAAATTTGAGGTCATGTGGAGGACGAGAGCACCTGACGATCAATTTTCAATTTTCTCTCTAAAATTAATATCCACACCGTTCTCACCAATTTTATTCTTGCAATGTGGATTCATATTCTCCTTGCCAAGCGACTTGGAGCAATCGCAAAATTATTACAGTAACAGGAAATAATATTTTTAGACAACGTTCTCATAGCCGTCGCCGTCGTCCTTGCTTAAGGTCCCTATTTACTCAGCCACCTTGCTGCCCAGCTCTTGGAAAGAAATGCAACAAGTGTAAGAAGGAAGGACACTTTGCACAAGTGTTCAAAGAATTAAGTGCTGAAGGTTCACTACTTGCAGCTGTGGAGCATGACCCTCCAACGACTCACGATGTGCACACTTATTTTGAATCAGTTGAGCTGGATAGTGTCTCCGGCACTCGAAAGAAATCTAGGAGTTTGATTACTGTCAAAATTGCTGGGAGGAATGTACAGATCAAGGCAGATACTGGTGCAGAAGCTACAGTCATTCCCTATGAGCTGTACAAGGAGATCACACACAAACCTCTTCAGGAAATTCAGCAACCTTTGAAGGGGTGGCTTGCACCTAAACCCATCCATCCAAAGGGCTCTGTGAGGCTTCCAACTCAATATGGGAGTCATGAACTTACTGTAAACGTCCATGTATAAGCCACACTTTTTTTCACAAAATTGAAGCCATAAATCAAGGGTGCGGCTTATCCATGGATACATCTGTGTTTGGAGTTTTAAAAAACCTAATTAATATTCATACAACTTCTTAAGATCTCAGTAAAGAAACATGAAAGAAACTGAGAGCATGTTGCTGTTGTTCATTGACTTTTTAATGAGTGGTGGCTCCTAAAGGGACCGTTTTTGTCTTCGAGTGTTTATCAGCGAACCTTGCTCTCCAAGAGTTCTTTCAAGCTTTACTCAAACAAGTAAAAACCAACTTACAAGGAATCTCCATTCCTCCGCACAGCTGTTTGCAGTGACGTCTTCGGCCAATCACTTCCACGCATATCTTTCTGCCTCGTGCGATAAAATACCACAAAATTTGCGAATACTCGCAAGGTAAATGGCTGACTGTTTCGTTGTCCTTGACCACCTTCTCGGCAAATTTGTCGACTGCATTATCAAGCTCCTGTTCTGCATGAATTTTTTCGCCTATTGCGGGTACAACTTTATAGACATGGTCATGATACCCAGGCCCTGGCCCAGACTCCTCCCCACATTAAGCATTCGTTCGTTTTGTTTCAATATCGAAGGAATTTCAACTTTATGGTGAAACCTTGATTATTTGTCCTTGTTGGTTTATAGCAATAGAACGTTACTGGAACTTCAAACTTTATTGTATTACATTTTTTTCCAAAATCTGCGCTTCTAAATTCGGGGTGCGGCTTATCTACGGATGCAGCTTATACATGCATGTTTACGGTAACCTGTTGCATCTTGTTGTTGATGGAAATTTTACAGCATTGCTGGGTTGTGATGCTTGTTTAGACTTAGAAGTCCTTGAGTTTATGAACGTTGAAGTGATAACTACTGCAGAGTCAAAACAACCAGAGCAAGAACTGCCAAGTTTCTTTCAAACCGATCCTGTGTTGCAGGACTATAAAGATTGTTTTAGTGATAAACCTGGCAAGCTACCAAACAAGTACATTTGGAAGTTGACCTGTCAGTTCCTCCAGTGGTACATCCTCCCAGAAAAATTCCAATTGC